>NW_026292637.1:300000-545054 GCF_023091745.1 Budorcas taxicolor
CTTTCACGCCGAGGATCGACTCCCACCAAGGTGGCACGTGGCACAGCCCTGTGGGAAAGCCTCGTGGGAAAGCCTCGAGGGACAGCCTCGAGGGAAAGCCACAGATCCCTTGATCCACGTGACAGGAAGCGTGACACTACTGCTGCAGCTCGGGAGGAAAGCGCACGTGCATGCCCCCACTCGAGACGAGGCCTGACTCCCCTTGGGAGACTCAGAAGCACCCCAAGATCCATGGCAACACTGGAGAGGAATCCTCAGGTTCCGGCCCCGACTCCACACAAGGACTGAGGCCCCGGCATGGACGGGAGAGGAATCCCGAGAGGTCCCCTAGCAACTCGCATGGGGACTGGCCTTTCCTGAGGCCACCAGAGCGGGTCCCTGAGGTCCCCGTCGTAACTCTAGAAGACCTGCCGCAACTCGAGAAACTCCAGGAGGTTCTCCCCTCCAGGCGAGATGAGGCCCATTTCCGCTGAGGCGTCTCGAGGCTGATCACACCTCACCTCTGGAACTTCGAAAGGGTCCTTCACACCCTTGGTGCAAATCAAGAAGTTGCCCGACCTAGCCGTCTCCACTCGAGAGGAATCACGAGGGTCCCGCCCACATCCAGAGGAGCCCCGTTTCCGCCTCGTAGCTCGAGATGAGGGATCCTTTCCCTGCTTCGTCGGGAAAGAGTTCCCGGCGTTCCCGTCGCATCTCAAGAGGAGGCCCTCTCAACAGGAACGGCGAGAGGAACTCCAGGGTCGTGCCACCATTCCAAGAGTCCCCCAGATGTCTCAGTCCATTCCAGAGGAACCTCTTTTCCCTTCACCGGCTCGTCTTTCACGCCGAGGATCGACTCCCACCAAGGTGGCACGTGGCACAGCCCTGTGGGAAAGCCTCGTGGGAAAGCCTCGAGGGACAGCCTCGAGGGAAAGCCACAGATCCCTTGATCCACGTGACAGGAAGCGTGACACTACTGCTGCAGCTCGGGAGGAAAGCGCACGTGCATGCCCCCACTCGAGACGAGGCCTGACTCCCCTGGGGAGACTCAGAAGCACCCCAAGATCCATGGCAACACTGGAGAGGAATCCTCAGGTTCCGGCCCCGACTCCACACAAGGACTGAGGCCCCGGCATGGACGGGAGAGGAATCCCGAGAGGTCCCCTAGCAACTCGCATGGGGACTGGCCTTTCCTGAGGCCACCAGAGCGGGTCCCTGAGGTCCCCGTCGTAACTCGAGAAGACCTGCCGCAACTCGAGAAAATCCAGGAGGTTCTCCCCTCCAGGCGAGATGAGGGCCATTTCCGCTGAGGCGTCTCGAGGCTGATCACACCTCACCTCTGGAACTTCGAAAGGGTCCTTCACACCCTTGGTGCAAATCAAGAAGTTCCCCGACCTAGCCGTCTCCACTCGAGAGGAATCACGAGGGTCCCGCCCACATCCAGAGGAGCCCCGTTTCCGCCTCGTAGCTCGAGATGAGGGATCCTTTCCCTGCTTCGTCGGGAAAGAGTTCCCGGCGTTCCCGTCGCATCTCAAGAGGAGGCCCTCTCAACAGGAACGGCGAGAGGAACTCCAGGGTCGTGCCACCATTCCAAGAGTCCCCCAGATGTCTCAGTCCATTCCAGAGGAACCTCTTTTCCCTTCACCGGCTCGTCTTTCACGCCGAGGATCGACTCCCACCAAGGTGGCACGTGGCACAGCCCTGTGGGAAAGCCTCGTGGGAAAGCCTCGAGGGACAGCCTCGAGGGAAAGCCACAGATCCCTTGATCCACGTGACAGGAAGCGTGACACTACTGCTGCAGCTCGGGAGGAAAGCGCACGTGCATGCCCCCACTCGAGACGAGGCCTGACTCCCCTTGGGAGACTCAGAAGCACCCCAAGATCCATGGCAACACTGGAGAGGAATCCTCAGGTTCCGGCCCCGACTCCACACAAGGACTGAGGCCCCGGCATGGACGGGAGAGGAATCCCGAGAGGTCCCCTAGCAACTCGCATGGGGACTGGCCTTTCCTGAGGCCACCAGAGCGGGTCCCTGAGGTCCCCGTCGTAACTCGAGAAGACCTGCCGCAACTCGAGAAACTCCAGGAGGTTCTCCCCTCCAGGCGAGATGAGGCCCATTTCCGCTGAGGCGTCTCGAGGCTGATCACACCTCACCTCTGGAACTTCGAAAGGGTCCTTCACACCCTTGGTGCAAATCAAGAAGTTGCCCGACCTAGCCGTCTCCACTCGAGAGGAATCACGAGGGTCCCGCCCACATCCAGAGGAGCCCCGTTTCCGCCTCGTAGCTCGAGATGAGGGATCCTTTCCCTGCTTCGTCGGGAAAGAGTTCCCGGCGTTCCCGTCGCATCTCAAGAGGAGGCCCTCTCAACAGGAACGGCGAGAGGAACTCCAGGGTCGTGCCACCATTCCAAGAGTCCCCCAGATGTCTCAGTCCATTACAGAGGAACCTCTTTTCCCTTCACCGGCTCGTCTTTCACGCCGAGGATCGACTCCCACCAAGGTGGCACGTGGCACAGCCCTGTGGGAAAGCCTCGTGGGAAAGCCTCGAGGGACAGCCTCGAGGGAAAGCCACAGATCCCTTGATCCACGTGACAGGAAGCGTGACACTACTGCTGCAGCTCGGGAGGAAAGCGCACGTGCATGCCCCCACTCGAGACGAGGCCTGACTCCCCTTGGGAGACTCAGAAGCACCCCAAGATCCATGGCAACACTGGAGAGGAATCCTCAGGTTCCGGCCCCGACTCCACACAAGGACTGAGGCCCCGGCATGGACGGGAGAGGAATCCCGAGAGGTCCCCTAGCAACTCGCATGGGGACTGGCCTTTCCTGAGGCCACCAGAGCGGGTCCCTGAGGTCCCCGTCGTAATTCGAGAAGACCTGCCGCAACTCGAGAAAATCCAGGAGGTTCTCCCCTCCAGGCGAGATGAGGCCCATTTCCGCTGAGGCGTCTCGAGGCTGATCACACCTCACCTCTGGAACTTCGAAAGGGTCCTTCACACCCTTGGTGCAAATCAAGAAGTTGCCCGACATACCCGTCTCCACTCGAGAGGAATCACGAGGGTCCCGCCCACATCCAGAGGAGCCCCGTTTCCGCCTCGTAGCTCGAGATGAGGGATCCTGTCCCTGCTTCGTCGGGAAAGAGTTCCCGGCGTTCCCGTCGCATCTCAAGAGGAGGCCCTCTCAACAGGAACGGCGAGAGGAACTCCAGGGTCGTGCCACCATTCCAAGAGTCCCCCAGATGTCTCAGTCCATTCCAGAGGAACCTCTTTTCCCTTCACCGGCTCGTCTTTCACACCGAGGATCGACTCACACCAAGGTGGCACGTGGCACAGCCCTGTGGGAAAGCCTCGTGGGAAAGCCTCGAGGGACAGCCTCGAGGGAAAGCCACAGATCCCTTGATCCACGTGACAGGAAGCGTGACACTACTGCTGCAGCTCGGGAGGAAAGCGCACGTGCATGCCCCCACTCGAGACGAGGCCTGACTCCCCTGGGGAGACTCAGAAGCACCCCAAGATCCATGGCAACACTGGAGAGGAATCCTCAGGTTCCGGCCCCGACTCCACACAAGGACTGAGGCCCCGGCATGGACGGGAGAGGAATCCCGAGAGGTCCCCTAGCAACTCGCATGGGGACTGGCCTTTCCTGAGGCCACCAGAGCGGGTCCCTGAGGTCCCCGTCGTAACTCGAGAAGACCTGCCGCAACTCGAGAAAATCCAGGAGGTTCTCCCCTCCAGGCGAGATGAGGGCCATTTCCGCTGAGGCGTCTCGAGGCTGATCACACCTCACCTCTGGAACTTCGAAAGGGTCCTTCACACCCTTGGTGCAAATCAAGAAGTTCCCCGACCTAGCCGTCTCCACTCGAGAGGAATCACGAGGGTCCCGCCCACATCCAGAGGAGCCCCGTTTCCGCCTCGTAGCTCGAGATGAGGGATCCTTTCCCTGCTTCGTCGGGAAAGAGTTCCCGGCGTTCCCGTCGCATCTCAAGAGGAGGCCCTCTCAACAGGAACGGCGAGAGGAACTCCAGGGTCGTGCCACCATTCCAAGAGTCCCCCAGATGTCTCAGTCCATTCCAGAGGAACCTCTTTTCCCTCACCGGCTCGTCTTTCACGCCGAGGATCGACTCCCACCAAGGTGGCACGTGGCACAGCCCTGTGGGAAAGCCTCGTGGGAAAGCCTCGAGGGACAGCCTCGAGGGAAAGCCACAGATCCCTTGATCCACGTGACAGGAAGCGTGACACTACTGCTGCAGCTCGGGAGGAAAGCGCACGTGCATGCCCCCACTCGAGACGAGGCCTGACTCCCCTGGGGAGACTCAGAAGCACCCCAAGATCCATGGCAACACTGGAGAGGAATCCTCAGGTTCCAGCCCCGACTCCACACAAGGACTGAGGCCCCGGCATGGACGGGAGAGGAATCCCGAGAGGTCCCCTAGCAACTCGCATGGGGACTGGCCTTTCCTGAGGCCACCAGAGCGGGTCCCTGAGGTCCCCGTCGTAACTCGAGAAGACCTGCCGCAACTCGAGAAAATCCAGGAGGTTCTCCCCTCCAGGCGAGATGAGGCCCATTTCCGCTGAGGCGTCTCGAGGCTGATCACACCTCACCTCTGGAACTTCGAAAGGGTCCTTCACACCCTTGGTGCAAATCAAGAAGTTCCCCGACCTAGCCGTCTCCACTCGAGAGGAATCACGAGGGTCCCGCCCACATCCAGAGGAGCCCCGTTTCCGCCTCGTAGCTCGAGATGAGGGATCCTTTCCCTGCGTCGTCGGGAAAGAGTTCCCGGCGTTCCCGTCGCATCTCAAGAGGAGGCCCTCTCAACAGAACGGCGAGAGGAACTCCAGGGTCGTGCCACCATTCCAAGAGTCCCCCAGATGTCTCAGTCCATTACAGAGGAACCTCTTTTCCCTTCACCGGCTCGTCTTTCACGCCGAGGATCGACTCCCACCAAGGTGGCACGTGGCACAGCCCTGTGGGAAAGCCTCGTGGGAAAGCCTCGAGGGACAGCCTCGAGGGAAAGCCACAGATCCCTTGATCCACGTGACAGGAAGCGTGACACTACTGCTGCAGCTCGGGAGGAAAGCGCACGTGCATGCCCCCACTCGAGACGAGGCCTGACTCCCCTTGGGAGACTCAGAAGCACCCCAAGATCCATGGCAACACTGGAGAGGAATCCTCAGGTTCCGGCCCCGACTCCACACAAGGACTGAGGCCCCGGCATGGACGGGAGAGGAATCCCGAGAGGTCCCCTAGCAACTCGCATGGGGACTGGCCTTTCCTGAGGCCACCAGAGCGGGTCCCTGAGGTCCCCGTCGTAATTCGAGAAGACCTGCCGCAACTCGAGAAAATCCAGGAGGTTCTCCCCTCCAGGCGAGATGAGGCCCATTTCCGCTGAGGCGTCTCGAGGCTGATCACACCTCACCTCTGGAACTTCGAAAGGGTCCTTCACACCCTTGGTGCAAATCAAGAAGTTGCCCGACATACCCGTCTCCACTCGAGAGGAATCACGAGGGTCCCGCCCACATCCAGAGGAGCCCCGTTTCCGCCTCGTAGCTCGAGATGAGGGATCCTGTCCCTGCTTCGTCGGGAAAGAGTTCCCGGCGTTCCCGTCGCATCTCAAGAGGAGGCCCTCTCAACAGGAACGGCGAGAGGAACTCCAGGGTCGTGCCACCATTCCAAGAGTCCCCCAGATGTCTCAGTCCATTCCAGAGGAACCTCTTTTCCCTTCACCGGCTCGTCTTTCACACCGAGGATCGACTCACACCAAGGTGGCACGTGGCACAGCCCTGTGGGAAAGCCTCGTGGGAAAGCCTCGAGGGACAGCCTCGAGGGAAAGCCACAGATCCCTTGATCCACGTGACAGGAAGCGTGACACTACTGCTGCAGCTCGGGAGGAAAGCGCACGTGCATGCCCCCACTCGAGACGAGGCCTGACTCCCCTGGGGAGACTCAGAAGCACCCCAAGATCCATGGCAACACTGGAGAGGAATCCTCAGGTTCCGGCCCCGACTCCACACAAGGACTGAGGCCCCGGCATGGACGGGAGAGGAATCCCGAGAGGTCCCCTAGCAACTCGCATGGGGACTGGCCTTTCCTGAGGCCACCAGAGCGGGTCCCTGAGGTCCCCGTCGTAACTCGAGAAGACCTGCCGCAACTCGAGAAAATCCAGGAGGTTCTCCCCTCCAGGCGAGATGAGGGCCATTTCCGCTGAGGCGTCTCGAGGCTGATCACACCTCACCTCTGGAACTTCGAAAGGGTCCTTCACACCCTTGGTGCAAATCAAGAAGTTCCCCGACCTAGCCGTCTCCACTCGAGAGGAATCACGAGGGTCCCGCCCACATCCAGAGGAGCCCCGTTTCCGCCTCGTAGCTCGAGATGAGGGATCCTTTCCCTGCTTCGTCGGGAAAGAGTTCCCGGCGTTCCCGTCGCATCTCAAGAGGAGGCCCTCTCAACAGGAACGGCGAGAGGAACTCCAGGGTCGTGCCACCATTCCAAGAGTCCCCCAGATGTCTCAGTCCATTCCAGAGGAACCTCTTTTCCCTCACCGGCTCGTCTTTCACGCCGAGGATCGACTCCCACCAAGGTGGCACGTGGCACAGCCCTGTGGGAAAGCCTCGTGGGAAAGCCTCGAGGGACAGCCTCGAGGGAAAGCCACAGATCCCTTGATCCACGTGACAGGAAGCGTGACACTACTGCTGCAGCTCGGGAGGAAAGCGCACGTGCATGCCCCCACTCGAGACGAGGCCTGACTCCCCTGGGGAGACTCAGAAGCACCCCAAGATCCATGGCAACACTGGAGAGGAATCCTCAGGTTCCAGCCCCGACTCCACACAAGGACTGAGGCCCCGGCATGGACGGGAGAGGAATCCCGAGAGGTCCCCTAGCAACTCGCATGGGGACTGGCCTTTCCTGAGGCCACCAGAGCGGGTCCCTGAGGTCCCCGTCGTAACTCGAGAAGACCTGCCGCAACTCGAGAAAATCCAGGAGGTTCTCCCCTCCAGGCGAGATGAGGCCCATTTCCGCTGAGGCGTCTCGAGGCTGATCACACCTCACCTCTGGAACTTCGAAAGGGTCCTTCACACCCTTGGTGCAAATCAAGAAGTTCCCCGACCTAGCCGTCTCCACTCGAGAGGAATCACGAGGGTCCCGCCCACATCCAGAGGAGCCCCGTTTCCGCCTCGTAGCTCGAGATGAGGGATCCTTTCCCTGCGTCGTCGGGAAAGAGTTCCCGGCGTTCCCGTCGCATCTCAAGAGGAGGCCCTCTCAACAGAACGGCGAGAGGAACTCCAGGGTCGTGCCACCATTCCAAGAGTCCCCCAGATGTCTCAGTCCATTCCAGAGGAACCTCTTTTCCCTTCACCGGCTCGTCTTTCACGCCGAGGATCGACTCCTACCAAGGTGGCACGTGGCACAGCCCTGTGGGAAAGCCTCGTGGGAAAGCCTCGAGGGACAGCCTCGAGGGAAAGCCACAGATCCCTTGATCCACGTGACAGGAAGCGTGACACTACTGCTGCAGCTCGGGAGGAAAGCGCACGTGCATGCCCCCACTCGAGACGAGGCCTGACTCCCCTGGGGAGACTCAGAAGCACCCCAAGATCCATGGCAACACTGGAGAGGAATCCTCAGGTTCCGGCCCCGACTCCACACAAGGACTGAGGCCCCGGCATGGACGGGAGAGGAATCCCGAGAGGTCCCCTAGCAACTCGCATGGGGACTGGCCTTTCCTGAGGCCACCAGAGCGGGTCCCTGAGGTCCCCGTCGTAACTCGAGAAGACCTGCCGCAACTCGAGAAAATCCAGGAGGTTCTCCCCTCCAGGCGAGATGAGGCCCATTTCCGCTGAGGCGTCTCGAGGCTGATCACACCTCACCTCTGGAAATTCGAAAGGGTCCTTCACACCCTTGGTGCAAATCAAGAAGTTCCCCGACCTAGCCGTCTCCACTCGAGAGGAATCACGAGGGTCCCGCCCACATCCAGAGGAGCCCCGTTTCCGCCTCGTAGCTCGAGATGAGGGATCCATTCCCTGCTTCGTCGGGAAAGAGTTCCCGGCGTTCCCGTCGCATCTCAAGAGGAGGCCCTCTCAACAGAACGGCGAGAGGAACTCCAGGGTCGTGCCACCATTCCAAGAGTCCCCCAGATGTCTCAGTCCATTCCAGAGGAACCTCTTTTCCCTTCACCGGCTCGTCTTTCACGCCGAGGATCGACTCCCACCAAGGTGGCACGTGGCACAGCCCTGTGGGAAAGCCTCGTGCGAAAGCCTCGAGGGACAGCCTCGAGGGAAAGCCACAGATCCCTTGATCCACGTGACAGGAAGCGTGACACTACTGCTGCAGCTCGGGAGGAAAGCGCACGTGCAGGCCCCCACTCGAGACGAGGCCTGACTCCCCTGTGGAGACTCAGAAGCACCCCAAGATCCATGGCAACACTGGAGAGGAATCCTCAGGTTCCGGCCCCGACTCCACACAAGGACTGAGGCCCCGGCATGGATGGGAGAGGAATCCCGAGAGGTCCCCTAGCAACTCGCATGGGGACTGGACTTTCCTGAGGCCACCAGAGCGGGTCCCTGAGGTCCCCGTCGTAACTCGAGAAGACCTGCCGCAACTCGAGAAAATCCAGGAGGTTCTCCCCTCCAGGCGAGATGAGGCCCATTTCTGCTGAGGCGTCTCGAGGCTGATCACGCCTCACCTCTGGAACTTCGAAAGGGTCCTTCACACCCTTGGTGCAAATCAAGAAGTTCCCCGACCTAGCCGTCTCCACTCGAGAGGAATCACGAGGGTCCCGCCCACATCCAGAGGAGCCCCGTTTCCGCCTCGTAGCTCGAGATGAGGGATCCTTTCCCTGCTTCGTCGGGAAAGAGTTCCCGGCGTTCCCGTCGCATCTCAAGAGGAGGCCCTCTCAACAGGAACGGCGAGAGGAACTCCAGGGTCGTGCCACCATTCCAAGAGTCCCCCAGATGTCTCAGTCCATTCCAGAGGAACCTCTTTTTCCTTCACCGGCTCGTCTTTCACGCCGAGGATCGACTCCCACCAAGGTGGCACGTGGCACAGCCCTGTGGGAAAGCCTCGTGGGAAAGCCTCGAGGGACAGCCTCGAGGGAAAGCCACAGATCCCTTGATCCACGTGACAGGAAGCGTGACACTACTGCTGCAGCTCGGGAGGAAAGCGCAGGTGCATGCCCCCACTAGAGACGAGGCCTGACTCCCCTGGGGAGACTCAGAAGCACCCCAAGATCCATGGCAACACTGGAGAGGAATCCTCAGGTTCCGGCCCCGACTCCACACAAGGACTGAGGCCCCGGCATGGACGGGAGAGGAATCCCGAGAGGTCCCCTAGCAACTCGCATGGGGACTGGCCTTTCCTGAGGCCACCAGAGCGGGTCCCTGAGGTCCCCGTCGTAACTCGAGAAGACCTGCCGCAACTCGAGAAATCCAGGAGGTTCTCCCCTCCAGGCGAGATGAGGCCCATTTCCGCTGAGGCGTCTCGAGGCTGATCACACCTCACCTCTGGAACTTCGAAAGGGTCCTTCACACCCTTGGTGCAAATCAAGAAGTTCCCCGACCTAGCCGTCTCCACTCGAGAGGAATCACGAGGGTCCCGCCCACATCCAGAGGAGCCCCGTTTCCGCCTCGTAGCTCGAGATGAGGGATCCTTTCCCTGCTTCGTCGGGAAAGAGTTCCCGGCGTTCCCGTCGCATCTCAAGAGGAGGCCCTCTCAACAGGAACGGCGAGAGGAACTCCAGGGTCGTGCCACCATTCCAAGAGTCCCCCAGATGTCTCAGTCCATTCCAGAGGAACCTCTTTTCCCTTCACCGGCTCGTCTTTCACGCCAAGGATCGACTCCCACCAAGGTGGCACGTGGCACAGCCCTGTGGGAAAGCCTCGTGGGAAAGCCTCAAGGGACAGCCTCGAGGGAAAGCCACAGATCCCTTGATCCACGTGACAGGAAGCGTGACACTACTGCTGCAGCTCGGGAGGAAAGCGCACGTGCATGCCCCCACTCGAGACGAGGCCTGACTCCCCTGGGGAGACTCAGAAGCACCCCAAGATCCATGGCAACACTGGAGAGGAATCCTCAGGTTCCGGCCCCGACTCCACACAAGGACTGAGGCCCCGGCATGGACGGGAGAGGAATCCCGAGAGGTCCCCTAGCAACTCGTCCCCTAGCAACTCGCATGGGGACTGGCCTTTCCTGAGGCCACCAGAGCGGGTCCCTGAGGTCCCCGTCGTAACTCGAGAAGACCTGCCGCAACTAGAGAAAATCCAGGAGGTTCTCCCCTCCAGGCGAGATGAGGCCCATTTCCGCTGAGGCGTCTCGAGGCTGATCAAACCTCACCTCTGTAACTTCGAAAGGCTCCTTCACACCCTTGGTGCAAATCAAGAAGTTCCCCGACATACCCGTCTCCACTCGAGAGGAATCACGAGGGTCCCGCCCACATCCAGAGGAGCCCCGTTTCCGCCTCGTAACTCGAGATGAGGGATCCTTACCCTGCTTCGTCGGGGAAAGAGTCCCGGCGTTCCCGTCGCATCTCAAGAGGAGGCCCTCTCAACAGGTACGGCGAGAGGAACTCCAGGGTCGTGCCACCATTCCAAGAGTCCCCCAGATGTCTCAGTCCATTCCAGAGGAACCTCTTTTCCCTTCACCGGCTCGTCTTTCACGCCGAGGATCGACTCACACAAAGGTGGCACGTGGCACAGCCCTGTGGGAAAGCCTCGTGGGAAAGCCTCGAGGGACAGCCTCGAGGGAAAGCCACAGATCCCTTGATCCACGTGACAGGAAGCGTGACACTACTGCTGCAGCTCGGGAGGAAAGCGCACGTGCATGCCCCCACTCGAGACGAGGCCTGACTCCCCTGGGGAGACTCAGAAGCACCCCAAGATCCATGGCAACACTGGAGAGGAATCCTCAGGTTCCGGCCCCGACTCCACACAAGGAATGAGGCCCCGGCATGGACGGGAGAGGAATCCCGAGAGGTCCCCTAGCAACTCGCATGGGGACTGGCCTTTGCTGAGGCCACCAGAGCGGGTCCCTGAGGTCCCCGTCGTAACTCGAGAAGACCTGCCGCAACTCGAGAAAATCCAGGAGGTTCTCCCCTCCAGGCGAGATGAGGCCCATTTCCGCTGAGGCGTCTCGAGGCTGATCACACCTCACCTCTGGAACTTCGAAAGGGTCCTTCACACCCTTGGTGCAAATCAAGAAGTTCCCCGACATACCCGTCTCCACTCGAGAGGAAACACGAGGGTCCCGCCCACATCCAGAGGAGCCCCGTTTCCGCCTCGTAGCTCGAGATGAGCGATCCTTTCCCTGCTTCGTCGGGAAAGAGTTCCCGGCGTTCCCGTCGCATCTCAAGAGGAGGCCCTCTCAACAGGAACGGCGAGAGGAACTCCAGATCGTGCCACCATTCCAAGAGTCCCCCAGATGTCTCAGTCCATTCCAGAGGAACCTCTTTTCCCTTCACCGGCTCGTCTTTCACGCCGAGGATCGACTCACACCAAGGTGGCACGTGGCACAGCCCTGTGGGAAAGCCTCGTGGGAAAGCCTCGAGGGACAGCCTCGAGGGAAAGCCACAGATCCCTTGATCCACGTGACAGGAAGCGTGACACAACTGCTGCAGCTCTGGAGGAAATCGCACGTGCATGCCCCCACTCGAGATGCCGCCTGACTCCCCTGGGGAGATGCAGAAGCTCCCCAAGATCCATGGCAACACTGGAGAGGAATCCTCAGGTTCCGGCCCCGACTCCACACAAGGACTGAGGCCCCGGCATGGACGGGAGAGGAATCCCGAGAGGGCCCCTAGCAACTCACATGGGGACTGGCCTTTCCAGAGGCCACCAGAGCGGGTCCCTGAGGTCCCCGTCGCACCTCGAGAAGACCTGCCGCAACTCGAGAAAATCCAGGAGGTTCTCCCCTCCAGGCGAGATGAGGCCCATTTCCGCTGAGGCGTCTGGAGGCTGATCACACCTCACCTCTGGAACTTCGAAAGGGTCCTTCACACCCTTGGTGCAAATCAAGAAGTTCCCCGACATACCCGTCTCCACTCGAGAGGAAACACGAGGGTCCCGCCCACATCCAGAGGAGCCCCGTTTCCGCCTCGTAGCTCGAGATGAGGGATCCTTTCCCTGCTTCGTCGGGAAAGAATTCCGAGCGTTCCGTCGCATCTCAAGAGGAGGCCCTCTCAACAGGAACAGCGAGAGGAACTCCATGTTCGTGCCACCATTCCAAGAGTCATCCAGATGACTCAGTCCATTCCAGAGGAACCTCTCTTCCCTTCACCGGCTCGTCTTTCACGCCGAGGATCGACTCACACCAAGGTGGCACGTGGCACAGCCCTGTGGGAAAGCCTCGTGGGAAAGCCTCGAGGGAAAGCCGCAGATCCCTTGATCCACGTGACAGGAAGCGTGACCCTACTGCTGCACCTTGGGAGGAAAGCACACGTGCATGCCCCCACTCGAGACGAGGCCTGACTCCCCTGGGGATACTCAGAAGCACCCCAAAATCCATGGCAACACTGGAGAGGAATCCTCAGGTTCCGGCCCCGATTCCACACAATGACTGAGGCCCCGGCATGGACGGGAGAGGAATCCCGAGAGGTGCCCTAGCAACTCGCATAGGGACTGGCCTTTCCTGAGGCCACCAGAGCGGGTCCCTGAGGTCCCCGTCGTAACTCGAGAAGACCTGCCGCAACTCGAGAAAATCCAGGAGGTTCTCCCCTCCAGGCGAGATGAGGCCCATTTCCGCTGAGGCGTCTCGAGGCTGATCACACCTCACCTCTGGAACTTCGAAAGGGTCCTTCACACCCTTGGTGCAAATCAAGAAGTTCCCCGACATACCCGTCTACACTCGAGAGGAATCACGAGGGTCCCGCCCACATCCAGAGGAGCCCCGTTTCCGCCTCGTAGCTCGAGATGAGGGATCCTTTCCCTGCTTCGTCGGGAAAGAGTTCCCGGCGTTCCCGTCGCATCTCAAGAGGAGGCCCTGTCAACAGGAACGGCGAGAGGAACTCCAGGGTCGTGCCACCATTCCAAGAGTCCCCCAGATGTCTCAGTCCATTCCAGAGGATCCTCTTTTCCCTTCACCGGCTCGTCTTTCACGCCGAGGATCGACTCACACCAAGGTGGCACGTGGCACAGCCCTGTGGGAAAGCCTCGTGGGAAAGCCTCGAGGGACAGCCTCGAGGGAAAGCCACAGATCCCTTGATCCACGTGACAGGAAGCGTGACACTACTGCTGCAGCTCGGGAGGAAAGCGCACGTGCATGCCCCCACTCGAGACGAGGCCTGACTCCCCTGGGGAGACTCAGAAGCACCCCAAGATCCATGGCAACACTGGAGAGGAATCCTCAGGTTCCGGCCCCGACTCCGCACAAGGACTGAGGCCCCGGCATGGACGGGAGAGGAATCCCGAGAGGTCCCCTAGCAACTCGCATGGGGACTGGCCTTTCCTGAGGCCACCAGAGCGTGTCCCTGAGGTCCCCGTCGTAACTCGAGAAGACCTGCCGCAACTAGAGAAAATCCAGGAGGTTCTCCCCTCCAGGCGAGATGAGGCCCATTTCCGCTGAGGCGTCTCGAGGCTGATCAAACCTCACCTCTGTAACTTCGAAAGGCTCCTTCACACCCTTGGTGCAAATCAAGAAGTTCCCCGACATACCCGTCTCCACTCGAGAGGAATCACGAGGGTCCCGCCCACATCCAGAGGAGCCCCGTTTCCGCCTCGTAACTCGAGATGAGGGATCCTTACCCTGCTTCGTCGGGAAAGAGTCCCGGCGTTCCCGTCGCATCTCAAGAGGAGGCCCTCTCAACAGGTACGGCGAGAGGAACTCCAGGGTCGTGCCACCATTCCAAGAGTCCCCCAGATGTCTCAGTCCATTCCAGAGGAACCTCTTTTCCCTTCACCGGCTCGTCTTTCACGCCGAGGATCGACTCCCACCAAGGTGGCACGTGGCACAGCCCTGTGGGAAAGCCTCGTGGGAAAGCCTCGAGGGACAGCCTCGAGGGAAAGCCACAGATCCCTTGATCCACGTGACAGGAAGCGTGACACTACTGCTGCAGCTCGGGAGGAAAGCGCACGTGCATGCCCCCACTCGAGACGAGGCCTGACTCCCCTGGGGAGACTCAGAAGCACCCCAAGATCCATGGCAACACTGGAGAGGAATCCTCAGGTTCCGGCCCCGACTCCACACAAGGACTGAGGCCCCGGCATGGACGGGAGAGGAATCCCAAGAGGTCCCCTAGCAACTCGCATGGGGACTGGCCTTTCCTGAGGCCACCAGAGCGGGTCCCTGAGGTCCCCGTCGTAACTCGAGAAGACCTGCCACAACTCGAGAAAATCCAGGAGGTTCTCCCCTACAGGCGACATGAGGCCCATTTCCGCTGAGGCGTCTCGAGGCTGATCACACCTCACCTCTGGAACTTCGAAAGGGTCCTTCACACCCTTGGTGCAAATCAAGAAGTTGCCCGACCTAGCCGTCTCCACTCGAGAGGAATCACGAGGGTCCCGCCCACATCCAGAGGAGCCCCGTTTCCTCCTCGTAGCTCGAGGTGAGGGATCCTTTCCCTGCTTCGTCGGGAAAGAGTTCCCGGCGTTCCCGTCGCATCTCAAGAGGAGGCCCTCTCAACAGGAACGGCGAGAGGAACTCCAGGGTCGTGCCACCATTCCAAGAGTCCCCCAGATGTCTCAGTCCATTCCAAGGAACCTCTTTTCCCTTCACCGGCTCGTCTTTCACGCCGAGGATCGACTCCCACCAAGGTGGCACGTGGCACAGCCCTGTGGGAAAGCCTCGTGGGAAAGCCTCGAGGGACAGCCTCGAGGGAAAGCCACAGATCCCTTGATCCACGTGACAGGAAGCGTGACACTACTGCTGCAGCTCGGGAGGAAAGCGCACGTGCATGCCCCCACTCGAGACGAGGCCTGACTCCCCTGGGGAGACTCAAAAGCACCCCAAGATCCATGGCAACACTGGAGAGGAATCCTCAGGTTCCGGCCCCGACTCCACACAAGGACTGAGGCCCCGGCATGGCCGGAAAGGAATCCCGAGAGGTCCCCTAGCAACTCGCATGGGGACTGGCCTTTCCTGAGGCCACCAGAGAGGGTCCCTGAGGTCCCCGTCGTAACTCGAGAAGACCTGCCGCAACTCGAGAAAATCCAGGAGGTTCTCCCCTCCAGGCGAGATGAGGCCCATTTACGCTGAGGCGTCTCGAGGCTGATCACACCTCCCCTTTGGAACTTCGAAAGGGTCCTTCACACCCTTGGTGCAAATCAAGAAGTTGCCCGACCTAGCCGTCTCCACTCGAGAGGAATCACGAGGGTCCCGCCCACATCCAGAGGAGCCCCGTTTCCACCTCGTAGCTCGAGATGAGGGATCCTTTCCCTGCTTCATCGGAAAAGAGTTCCCGGCGTTCCCGTTGCATCTCAAGAGGAGGCCCTCTCAACAGGAACGGCGAGAGGAACTCCAGGGTCGTGCCACCATTCCAAGAGTCCCCCAGATGTCTCAGTCCATTCCAGAGGAAACTCTTTTCCCTTCACCGGCTCGTCTTTCACGCCGAGGATCGACTCACACCAAGGTGGCACGTGGCACAGCCCTGTGGGAAAGCCTCGTGGGAAAGCCTCGAGGGACAGCCTCGAGGGAAAGCCACAGATCCCTTGATCCACGTGACAGGAAGCGTGACACTACTGCTGCAGCTCGGGAGGAAAGCGCACGTGCATGCCCCCACTCGAGACGAGGCCTGACTCCCCTGGGGAGACTCAGAAGCACCCCAAGATCCATGGCAACACTGGAGAGGAATCCTCAGGTTCCGGCCCCGACTCCACACAAGGACTGAGGCCCCGGCATGGACGGGAGAGGAATCCCGAGAGGTCCCCTAGCAACTCGCATGGGGACTGGCCTTTCCTGAGGCCACCAGAGCGGGTCCCTGAGGTCCCCGTCGTAACTCGAGAAGACCTGCCGCAACTCGAGAATATCCAGGAGGTTCTCCCCTCCAGGCGAGATGAGGCCCATTTCCGCTGAGGCGTCTCGAGGCTGATCACACCTCACCTCTGGAACTTCGAAAGGGTCCTTCACACCCTTGGTGCAAATCAAGAAGTTGCCCGACCTAGCCGTCTCCACTCGAGAGGAATCACGAGGGTCCCGCCCATATCCAGAGGAGCCCCGTTTCCACCTCATAGCTCGAGATGAGGGATCCTTTCCCTGCTTCGTCGGAAAAGAGTTCCCGGCGTTCCCGTTGCATCTCAAGAGGAGGCTCTCTCAACAGGAACGGCGAGAGGAACTCCAGGGTCGTGCCACCATTCCAAGAGTCCCCCAGATGTCTCAGTCCATTCCAGAGGAACCTCTTTTCCCTTCACCGGCTCGTCTTTCACGCCGAGGATCGACTCCCACCAAGGTGGCACGTGGCACAGCCCTGTGGGAAAGCCTCGTGGGAAAGCCTCGAGGGACAGCCTCGAGGGAAAGCCACAGATCCCTTGATCCACGTGACAGGAAGCGTGACACTACTGCTGCAGCTCGGGAGGAAAGCGCACGTGCATGCCCCCACTCGAGACGAGGCCTGACTCCCCTGGGGAGACTCAGAAGCACCCCAAGATCCATGGCAACACTGGAGAGGAATCCTCAGGTTCCGGCCCCGACTCCACACAAGGACTGAGGCCCCGGCATGGACGGGAGAGGAATCCCGAGAGGTCCCCTAGCAACTCGCATGGGGACTGGCCTTTCCTGAGGCCACCAGAGCGGGTCCCTGAGGTCCCCGTCGTAACTCGAGAAGACCTGCCGCAACTCGAGAATATCCAGGAGGTTCTCCCCTCCAGGCGAGATGAGGCCCATTTCCGCTGAGGCGTCTCGAGGCTGATCACACCTCACCTCTGGAACTTCGAAAGGGTCCTTCACACCCTTGGTGCAAATCAAGAAGTTGCCCGACCTAGCCGTCTCCACTCGAGAGGAATCACGAGGGTCCCGCCCACATCCAGAGGAGCCCCGTTTCCACCTCATAGCTCGAGATGAGGGATCCTTTCCCTGCTTCGTCGGAAAAGAGTTCCCGGCGTTCCCGTTGCATCTCAAGAGGAGGCTCTCTCAACAGGAACGGCGAGAGGAACTCCAGGGTCGTGCCACCATTCCAAGAGTCCCCCAGATGTCTCAGTCCATTCCAGAGGAACCTCTTTTCCCTTCACCGGCTCGTCTTTCACGCCGAGGATCGACTCCCACCAAGGTGGCACGTGGCACAGCCCTGTGGGAAAGCCTCGTGGGAAAGCCTCGAGGGACAGCCTCGAGGGAAAGCCACAGATCCCTTGATCCACGTGACAGGAAGCGTGACACTATTGCTGCAGCTCGGGAGGAAAGCGCACGTGCATGCCCCCACTCGAGACGACGCCTGACTCCCCTGGGGAGACTCAGAAGCACCCCAAGATCCATGGCAACACTGGAGAGGAATCCTCAGGTTCCGGCCCCGACTCCACACAAGGACTGAGGCCCCGGCATGGACGGGAGAGGAATCCCGAGAGGTCCCCTAGCAACTCGCATGGGGACTGGCCTTTCCTGAGGCCACCAGAGCGGGTCCCTGAGGTCCCCGTCGTAACTCGAGAAGACCTGCCGCAACTCGAGAAAATCCAGGAGGTTCTCCCCTCCAGGCGAGATGAGGCCCATTTCCGCTGAGGCGTCTCGAGGCTGATCACACCTCACCTCTGGAACTTCGAAAGGGTCCTTCACACCCTTGGTGCAAATCAAGAAGTTGCCCGACCTAGCCGTCTCCACTCGAGAGGAATCACGAGGGTCCCGCCCACATCCAGAGGAGCCCCGTTTCCGCCTCGTAGCTCGAGATGAGGGATCCTTTCCCTGCTTCGTCGGGAAAGAGTTCCCGGCGTTCCCGTCGCATCTCAAGAGGAGGCCCTCTCAACAGGAACGGCGAGAGGAACTCCAGGGTCGTGCCACCATTCCAAGAGTCCCCCAGATGTCTCAGTCCATTCCAGAGGAACCTCTTTTCCCTACACTGGCTCGTCTTTCACGCCGAGGATCGACTCCCACCAAGGTGGCACGTGGAACAGCCCTGTGGGAAAGCCTCGTGGGAAAGCCTCGAGGGACAGCCTCGAGGGAAAGCCACAGATCCCTTGATCCACGTGACAGGAAGCGTGACACTACTGCTGCAGCTCGGGAGGAAAGCGCACGTGCATGCCCCCACTCGAGACGAGGCCTGACTCCCCTGGGGAGACTCAAAAGCACCCCAAGATCCATGGCAACACTGGAGAGGAATCCTCAGGTTCCGGCCCCGACTCCACACAAGGACTGAGGCCCCGGCATGGACGGGAGAGGAATCCCGAGAGGTCCCCTAGCAACTCGCATGGGGACTGGCCTTTCCTGAGGCCACCAGAGCGGGTCCCTGAGGTCCTCGTCGTAACTCGAGAAGACCTGCCGCAACTCGAGAAAATCCAGGAGGTTCTCCCCTCCAGGCGAGATGAGGCCCATTTCCGCTGAGGCGTCTCGAGGCTGATCACACCTCACCTCTGGAACTTCGAAAGGGTCCTTCACACCCTTGGTGCAAATCAAGAAGTTGCCCGACCTAGCCGTCTCCACTCGAGAGGAATCACGAGGGTCCCGCCCACATCCAGAGGAGCCCCGTTTCCACCTCATAGCTCGAGATGAGGGATCCTTTCCCTGCTTCGTCGGAAAAGAGTTCCCGGCGTTCCCGTTGCATCTCAAGAGGAGGCCCTGTCAACAGGAACGGCGAGAGGAACTCCAGGGTCGTGCCACCATTCCAAGAGTCCCCCAGATGTCTCAGTCCATTCCAGAGGAACCTCTTTTCCCTTCACCGGCTCGTCTTTCACGCCGAGGATCGACTCCCACCAAGGTGGCACGTGGCACAGCCCTGTGGGAAAGCCTCGTGGGAAAGCCTCGAGGGACAGCCTCGAGGGAAAGCCACAGATCCCTTGATCCACGTGACAGGAAGCGTGACACTATTGCTGCAGCTCGGGAGGAAAGCGCACGTGCATGCCCCCACTCGAGACGAGGCCTGACTCCCCTGGGGAGACTCAGAAGCACCCCAAGATCCATGGCAACACTGGAGAGGAATCCTCAGGTTCCGGCCCCGACTCCACACAAGGACTGAGGCCCCGGCATGGACGGGAGAGGAATCCCGAGAGGTCCCCTAGCAACTCGCATGGGGACTGGCCTTTCCTGAGGCCACCAGAGCGGGTCCCTGAGGTCCCCGTCGTAACTCGAGAAGACCTGCCGCAACTCGAGAAAATCCAGGAGGTTCTCCCCTCCAGGCGAGATGAGGCCCATTTCCGCTGAGGCGTCTCGAGGCTGATCACACCTCACCTCTGGAACTTCGAAAGGGTCCTTCACACCCTTGGTGCAAATCAAGAAGTTGCCCGACCTAGCCGTCTCCACTCGAGAGGAATCACGAGGGTCCCGCCCACATCCAGAGGAGCCCCGTTTCCGCCTCGTAGCTCGAGATGAGGGATCCTTTCCCTGCTTCGTCGGGAAAGAGTTCCCGGCGTTCCCGTCGCATCTCAAGAGGAGGCCCTCTCAACAGGAACGGCGAGAGGAACTCCAGGGTCGTGCCACCATTCCAAGAGTCCCCCAGATGTCTCAGTCCATTCCAGAGGAACCTCTTTTCCCTTCACCGGCTCGTCTTTCACGCCGAGGATGGACTCCCACCAAGGTGGCACGTGGCACAGCCCTGTGGGAAAGCCTCGTGGGAAAGCCTCGAGGGACAGCCTCGAGGGAAAGCCACAGATCCCTTGATCCACGTGACAGGAAGCGTGACACTACTGCTGCAGCTCGGGAGGAAAGCGCACGTGCATGCCCCCCACTCGAGACGAGGCCTGACTCCCCTTGGGAGACTCAGAAGCACCCCAAGATCCATGGCAACACTGGAGAGGAATCCTCAGGTTCCGGCCCCGACTCCACACAAGGACTGAGGCCCCGGCATGGACGGGAGAGGAATCCCGAGAGGTCCCCTAGCAACTCGCATGGGGACTGGCCTTTCCTGAGGCCACCAGAGCGGGTCCCTGAGGTCCCCGTCGTAACTCGAGAAGACCTGCCGCAACTCGAGAAAATCCAGGAGGTTCTCCCCTCCAGGCGAGATGAGGCCCATTTCCGCTGAGGCGTCTCGAGGCTGATCACACCTCACCTCTGGAACTTCGAAAGGGCCCTTCACACCCTTGGTGCAAATCAAGAAGTTGCCCGACCTAGCCGTCTCCACTCGAGAGGAATCACGAGGGTCCCGCCCACATCCAGAGGAGCCCCGTTTCCGCCTCGTAGCTCGAGATGAGGGATCCTTTCCCTGCTTCGTCGGGAAAGAGTTCCCGGCGTTCCCGTCGCATCTCAAGAGGAGGCCCTCTCAACAGGAACGGCGAGAGGAACTCCAGGGTCGTGCCACCATTCCAAGAGTCCCCCAGATGTCTCAGTCCATTTCAGAGGAACCTCTTTTCCCTTCACCGGCTCGTCTTTCACGCCGAGGATCGACTCCCACCAAGGTGGCACGTGGCACAGCCCTGTGGGAAAGCCTCGTGGGAAAGCCTCGAGGGACAGCCTCGAGGGAAAGCCACAGATCCCTTGATCCACGTGACAGGAAGCGTGACACTACTGCTGCAGCTCGGGAGGAAAGCGCACGTGCATGCCCCCACTCGAGACGAGGCCTGACTCCCCTGGGGAGACTCAGAAGCACCCCAAGATCCATGGCAACACTGAAGAGGAATCCTCAGGTTCCGGCCCCGACTCCACACAAGGACTGAGGCCCCGGCATGGACGGGAGAGGAATCCCGAGAGGTCCCCTAGCAACTCGCATGGGGACTGGTCTTTCCTGAGGCCACCAGAGCGGGTCCCTGAGGTCCCCGTCGTAATTCGAGAAGACCTGCCGCAACTCGAGAAAATCCAGGAGGTTCTCCCCTCCAGGCGAGATGAGGCCCATTTCCGCTGAGGCGTCTCGAGGCTGATCACACCTCACCTCTGGAACTTCGAAAGGGTCCTTCACACCCTTGGTGCAAATCAAGAAGTTGCCCGACCTAGCCGTCTCCACTCGAGAGGAATCACGAGGGTCCCGCCCACATCCAGAGGAGCCCCGTTTCCGCCTCGTAGCTCGAGATGAGGGATCCTTTCCCTGCTTCGTCGGGAAAGAGTTCCCGGCGTTCCCGTCGCATCTCAAGAGGAGGCCCTCTCAACAGGAACGGCGAGAGGAACTCCAGGGTCGTGCCACCATTCCAAGAGTCCCCCAGATGTCTCAGTTCATTCCAGAGGAACCTCTTTTCCCTTCACCGGCTCGTCTTTCACGCCGAGGATCGACTCACACCAAGGTGGCACGTGGCACAGCCCTGTGGGAAAGCCTCGTGGGAAAGCCTCGAGGGACAGCCTCGAGGGAAAGCCACAGATCCCTTGATCCACGTGACAGGAAGCGTGACACTACTGCTGCAGCTCGGGAGGAAAGCGCACGTGCATGCCCCCACTCGAGACGAGGCCTGACTCCCCTTGGAAGACTCAGAAGCACCCCAAGATCCATGGCAACACTAGAGAGGAATCCTCAGGTTCCGGCCCCGACTCCACACAAGGACTGAGGCCCCGGCATGGACGGGAGAGGAATCCCGAGAGGTCCCCTAGCAACTCGCATGGGGACTGGCCTTTCCTGAGGCCACCAGAGCGGGTCCCTGAGGTCCCCGTCGTAACTCGAGAAGACCTGCCGCAACTCGAGAAAATCCAGGAGGTTCTCCCCTCCAGGCGAGATGAGGCCCATTTCCGCTGAGGCGTCTCGAGGCTGATCACACCTCACCTCTGGAACTTCGAAAGGGTCCTTCACACCCTTGGTGCAAATCAAGAAGTTCCCCGACCTAGCCGTCTCCACTCGAGAGGAATCACGAGGGTCCCGCCCACATCCAGAGGAGCCCCGTTTCCGCCTCGTAGCTCGAGATGAGGGATCCTTTCCCTGCTTCGTCGGGAAAGAGTTCCCGGCGTTCCCGTCGCATCTCAATAGGAGGCCCTCTCAACAGGAACGGCGAGAGGAACTCCAGGGTCGTGCCACCATTCCAAGAGTCCCCCAGATGTCTCAGTCCATTACAGAGGAACCTCTTTTCCCTTCACCGGCTCGTCTTTCACGCCGAGGATCGACTCCCACCAAGGTGGCACGTGGCACAGCCCTGTGGGAAAGCCTCGTGGGAAAGCCTCGAGGGACAGCCTCGAGGGAAAGCCACAGATCCCTTGATCCACGTGACAGGAAGCGTGACACTACTGCTGCAGCTCGGGAGGAAAGCGCACGTGCATGCCCCCACTCGAGACGAGGCCTGACTCCCCTGGGGAGTCTCAGAAGCACCCCAAGATCCTTGGCAACACTGGAGAGGAATCCTCAGGTTCCGGCCCCGACTCCACACAAGGACTGAGGCCCCGGCATGGACGGGAGAGGAATCCCGAGAGGTCCCCTAGCAACTCGCATGGGGACTGGCCTTTCCTGAGGCCACCAGAGCGGGTCCCTGAGGTCCCCGTCGTAATTCGAGAAGACCTGCCGCAACTCGAGAAAATCCAGGAGGTTCTCCCCTCCAGGCGAGATGAGGCCCATTTCCGCTGAGGCGTCTCGAGGCTGATCACACCTCACCTCTGGAACTTCGAAAGGGTCCTTCACACCCTTGGTGCAAATCAAGAAGTTGCCCGACCTAGCCGTCTCCACTCGAGAGGAATCACGAGGGTCCCGCCCACATCCAGAGGAGCCCCGTTTCCGCCTCGTAGCTCGAGATGAGGGATCCTTTCCCTGCTTCGTCGGGAAAGAGTTCCCGGCGTTCCCGTCGCATCTCAAGAGGAGGCCCTCTCAACAGGAACGGCTAGAGGAACTCCAGGGTCGTGCCACCATTCCAAGAGTCCCCCAGATGTCTCAGTCCATTCCAGAGGAACCTCTTTTCCCTTCACCGGCTCGTCTTTCACACCGAGGATCGACTCCCACCAAGGTGGCACGTGGCACAGCCCTGTGGGAAAGCCTCGTGGGAAAGCCTCGAGGGACAGCCTCGAGGGAAAGCCACAGATCCCTTGATCCACGTGACAGGAAGCGTGACACTACTGCTGCAGCTCGGGAGGAAAGCGCACGTGCATGCCCCCACTCGAGACGAGGCCTGACTCCCCTGGGGAGACTCAGAAGCACCCCAAGATCCATGGCAACACTGGAGAGGAATCCTCAGGTTCCGGCCCCGACTCCACACAAGGACTGAGGCCCCGGCATGGACGGGAGAGGAATCCCGAGAGGTCCCCTAGCAACTCGCATGGGGACTGGCCTTTCCTGAGGCCACCAGAGCGGGTCCCTGAGGTCCCCGTCGTAACTCGAGAAGACCTGCCGCAACTCGAGAAAATCCAGGAGGTTCTCCCCTCCAGGCGAGATGAGGGCCATTTCCGCTGAGGCGTCTCGAGGCTGATCACACCTCACCTCTGGAACTTCGAAAGGGTCCTTCACACCCTTGGTGCAAATCAAGAAGTTCCCCGACCTAGCCGTCTCCACTCGAGAGTAATCACGAGGGTCCCGCCCACATCCAGAGGAGCCCCGTTTCCGCCTCGTAGCTCGAGATGAGGGATCCTTTCCCTGCTTCGTCGGGAAAGAGTTCCCGGCGTTCCCGTCGCATCTCAAGAGGAGGCCCTCTTAACAGGAACGGCGAGAGGAACTCCAGGGTCGTGCCACCATTCCAAGAGTCCCCCAGATGTCTCAGTCCATTCCAGAGGAACCTCTTTTCCCTTCACCGGCTCGTCTTTCACGCCGAGGATCGACTTCCACCAAGGTGGCACGTGGCACAGCCCTGTGGGAAAGCCTCGTGGGAAAGCCTCGAGGGACAGCCTCGAGGGAAAGCCACAGATCCCTTGATCCACGTGACAGGAAGCGTGACACTACTGCTGCAGCTCGGGAGGAAAGCGCACGTGCATGCCCCCACTCGAGACGAGGCCTGACTCCCCTTGGGAGACTCAGAAGCACCCCAAGATCCATGGCAACACTGGAGAGGAATCCTCAGGTTCCGGCCCCGACTCCACACAAGGACTCAGGCCCCGGCATGGACGGGAGAGGAATCCCGAGAGGTCCCCTAGCAACTCGCATGGGGACTGGCCTTTCCTGAGGCCACCAGAGCGGGTCCCTGAGGTCCCCGTCGTAACTCGAGAAGACCTGCCGCAACTCGAGAAACTCCAGGAGGTTCTCCCCTCCAGGCGAGATGAGGCCCATTTCCGCTGAGGCGTCTCGAGGCTGATCACACCTCACCTCTGGAACTTCGAAAGGGTCCTTCACACCCTTGGTGCAAATCAAGAAGTTGCCCGACCTAGCCGTCTCCACTCGAGAGGAATCACGAGGGTCCCGCCCACATCCAGAGGAGCCCCGTTTCCGCCTCGTAGCTCGAGATGAGGGATCCTTTCCCTGCTTCGTCGGGAAAGAGTTCCCGGCGTTCCCGTCGCATCTCAAGAGGAGGCCCTCTCAACAGGAACGGCGAGAGGAACTCCAGGGTCGTGCCACCATTCCAAGAGTCCCCCAGATGTCTCAGTCCATTACAGAGGAACCTCTTTTCCCTTCACCGGCTCATCTTTCACGCCGAGGATCGACTCCCACCAAGGTGGCACGTGGCACAGCCCTGTGGGAAAGCCTCGTGGGAAAGCCTCGAGGGACAGCCTCGAGGGAAAGCCACAGATCCCTTGATCCACGTGACAGGAAGCGTGACACTACTGCTGCAGCTCGGGAGGAAAGCGCACGTGCATGCCCCCACTCGAGACGAGGCCTGACTCCCCTTGGGAGACTCAGAAGCACCCCAAGATCCATGGCAACACTGGAGAGGAATCCTCAGGTTCCGGCCCCGACTCCACACAAGGACTGAGGCCCCGGCATGGACGGGAGAGGAATCCCGAGAGGTCCCCTAGCAACTCGCATGGGGACTGGCCTTTCCTGAGGCCACCAGAGCGGGTCCCTGAGGTCCCCGTCGTAATTCGAGAAGACCTGCCGCAACTCGAGAAAATCCAGGAGGTTCTCCCCTCCAGGCGAGATGAGGCCCATTTCCGCTGAGGCGTCTCGAGGCTGATCACACCTCACCTCTGGAACTTCGAAAGGGTCCTTCACACCCTTGGTGCAAATCAAGAAGTTGCCCGACCTAGCCGTCTCCACTCGAGAGGAATCACGAGGGTCCCGCCCACATCCAGAGGAGCCCCGTTTCCGCCTCGTAGCTCGAGATGAGGGATCCTGTCCCTGCTTCGTCGGGAAAGAGTTCCCGGCGTTCCCGTCGCATCTCAAGAGGAGGCCCTCTCAACAGGAACGGCGAGAGGAACTCCAGGGTCGTGCCACCATTCCAAGAGTCCCCCAGATGTCTCAGTCCATTCCAGAGGAACCTCTTTTCCCTTCACCGGCTCGTCTTTCACACCGAGGATCGACTGACACCAAGGTGGCACGTGGCACAGCCCTGTGGGAAAGCCTCGTGGGAAAGCCTCGAGGGACAGCCTCGAGGGAAAGCCACAGATCCCTTGATCCACGTGACAGGAAGCGTGACACTACTGCTGCAGCTCGGGAGGAAAGCGCACGTGCATGCCCCCACTCGAGACGAGGCCTGACTCCCCTGGGGAGACTCAGAAGCACCCCAAGATCCATGGCAACACTGGAGAGGAATCCTCAGGTTCCGGCCCCGACTCCACACAAGGACTGAGGCCCCGGCATGGACGGGAGAGGAATCCCGAGAGGTCCCCTAGCAACTCGCATGGGGACTGGCCTTTCCTGAGGCCACCAGAGCGGGTCCCTGAGGTCCCCGTCGTAACTCGAGAAGACCTGCCGCAACTCGAGAAAATCCAGGAGGTTCTCCCCTCCAGGCGAGATGAGGGCCATTTCCGCTGAGGCGTCTCGAGGCTGATCACACCTCACCTCTGGAACTTCGAAAGGGTCCTTCACACCCTTGGTGCAAATCAAGAAGTTCCCCGACCTAGCCGTCTCCACTCGAGAGGAATCACGAGGGTCCCGCCCACATCCAGAGGAGCCCCGTTTCCGCCTCGTAGCTCGAGATGAGGGATCCTTTCCCTGCTTCGTCGGGAAAGAGTTCCCGGCGTTCCCGTCGCATCTCAAGAGGAGGCCCTCTCAACAGGAACGGCGAGAGGAACTCCAGGGTCGTGCCACCATTCCAAGAGTCCCCCAGATGTCTCAGTCCATTCCAGAGGAACCTCTTTTCCCTTCACCGGCTCGTCTTTCACGCCGAGGATCGACTCCCACCAAGGTGGCACGTGGCACAGCCCTGTGGGAAAGCCTCGTGGGAAAGCCTCGAGGGACAGCCTCGAGGGAAAGCCACAGATCCCTTGATCCACGTGACAGGAAGCGTGACACTACTGCTGCAGCTCGGGAGGAAAGCGCACGTGCATGCCCCCACTCGAGACGAGGCCTGACTCCCCTGGGGAGACTCAGAAGCACCCCAAGATCCATGGCAACACTGGAGAGGAATCCTCAGGTTCCGGCCCCGACTCCACACAAGGACTGAGGCCCCGGCATGGACGGGAGAGGAATCCCGAGAGGTCCCCTAGCAACTCGCATGGGGACTGGCCTTTCCTGAGGCCACCAGAGCGGGTCCCTGAGGTCCCCGTCGTAACTCGAGAAGACCTGCCGCAACTCGAGAAAATCCAGGAGGTTCTCCCCTCCAGGCGAGATGAGGCCCATTTCCGCTGAGGCGTCTCGAGGCTGATCACACCTCACCTCTGGAACTTCGAAAGGGTCCTTCACACCCTTGGTGCAAATCAAGAAGTTCCCCGACCTAGCCGTCTCCACTCGAGAGGAATCACGAGGGTCCCGCCCACATCCAGAGGAGCCCCGTTTCCGCCTCGTAGCTCGAGATGAGGGATCCTTTCCCTGCGTCGTCGGGAAAGAGTTCCCGGCGTTCCCGTCGCATCTCAAGAGGAGGCCCTCTCAACAGAACGGCGAGAGGAACTCCAGGGTCGTGCCACCATTCCAAGAGTCCCCCAGATGTCTCAGTCCATTCCAGAGGAACCTCTTTTCCCTTCACCGGCTCGTCTTTCACGGCGAGGATCGACTCCCACCAAGGTGGCACGTGGCACAGCCCTGTGGGAAAGCCTCGTGCGAAAGCCTCGAGGGACAGCCTCGAGGGAAAGCCACAGATCCCTTGATCCACGTGACAGGAAGCGTGACACTACTGCTGCAGCTCGGGAGGAAAGCGCACGTGCAGGCCCCCACTCGAGACGAGGCCTGACTCCCCTGTGGAGACTCAGAAGCACCCCAAGATCCATGGCAACACTGGAGAGGAATCCTCAGGTTCCGGCCCCGACTCCACACAAGGACTGAGGCCCCGGCATGGATGGGAGAGGAATCCCGAGAGGTCCCCTAGCAACTCGCATGGGGACTGGACTTTCCTGAGGCCTCCAGAGCGGGTCCCTGAGGTCCTCGTCGTAACTCGAGAAGACCTGCCGCAACTCGAGAAAATCCAGGAGGTTCTCCCCTCCAGGCGAGATGAGGCCCATTTCTGCTGAGGCGTCTCGAGGCTGATCACACCTCACCTCTGGAACTTCGAAAGGGTCCTTCACACCCTTGGTGCAAATCAAGAAGTTCCCCGACCTAGCCGTCTCCACTCGAGAGGAATCACGAGGGTCCCGCCCACATCCAGAGGAGCCCCGTTTCCGCCTCGTAGCTCGAGATGAGGGATCCTTTCCCTGCTTCGTCGGGAAAGAGTTCCCGGCGTTCCCGTCGCATCTCAAGAGGAGGCCCTCTCAACAGGAACAGCGAGAGGAACTCCAGGGTCGTGCCACCATTCCAAGAGTCCCCCAGATGTCTCAGTCCATTCCAGAGGAACCTCTTTTTCCTTCACCGGCTCGTCTTTCACGCCGAGGATCGACTCCCACCAAGGTGGCACGTGGCACAGCCCTGTGGGAAAGCCTCGTGGGAAAGCCTCGAGGGACAGCCTCGAGGGAAAGCCACAGATCCCTTGATCCACGTGACAGGAAGCGTGACACTACTGCTGCAGCTCGGGAGGAAAGCGCAGGTGCATGCCCCCACTCGAGACGAGGCCTGACTCCCCTGGGGAGACTCAGAAGCACCCCAAGATCCATGGCAACACTGGAGAGGAATCCTCAGGTTCCGGCCCCGACTCCACACAAGGACTGAGGCCCCGGCATGGACGGGAGAGGAATCCCGAGAGGTCCCCTAGCAACTCGCATGGGGACTGGCCTTTCCTGAGGCCACCAGAGCGGGTCCCTGAGGTCCCCGTCGTAACTCGAGAAGACCTGCCGCAACTCGAGAAAATCCAGGAGGTTCTCCCCTCCAGGCGAGATGAGGGCCATTTCCGCTGAGGCGTCTCGAGGCTGATCACACCTCACCTCTGGAACTTCGAAAGGGTCCTTCACACCCTTGGTGCAAATCAAGAAGTTCCCCGACCTAGCCGTCTCCACTCGAGAGGAATCACGAGGGTCCCGCCCACATCCAGAGGAGCCCCGTTTCCGCCTCGTAGCTCGAGATGAGGGATCCTTTCCCTGCTTCGTCGGGAAAGAGTTCCCGGCGTTCCCGTCGCATCTCAAGAGGAGGCCCTCTCAACAGGAACGGCGACAGGAACCTCAGGGTCGTGCCACCATTCCAAGAGTCCCCCAGATGTCTCAGTCCATTCCAGAGGAACCTCTTTTCCCTTCACCGGCTCGTCTTTCACGCCGAGGATCGACTCACACCAAGGTGGCACGTGGCACAGCCCTGTGGGAAAGCCTCGTGGGAAAGCCTCGAGGGACAGCCTCGAGGGAAAGCCACAGATCCCTTGATCCACGTGACAGGAAGCGTGACACTACTGCTGCAGCTCGGGAGGAAACCGCACGTGCATGCCCCCACTCGAGACGAGGCCTGACTCCCCTGTGGAGACTCAGAAGCACCCCAAGATCCATGGCAACACTGGAGAGGAATCCTCAGGTTCCGGCCCCGACTCAACACAAGGACTGAGGCCCCGGCATGGACGGGAGAGGAATCCCGAGAGGTCCCCTAGCAACTCGCATGGGGACTGGCCTTTCCTGAGGCCACCAGAGCGGGTCCCTGAGGTCCCCGTCGTAACTCGAGAAGACCTGCCGCAACTCGAGAAAATCCAGGAGGTTCTCCCCTCCAGGCGAGATGAGGCCCATTTCCGCTGAGGCGTCTCGAGGCTGATCACACCTCACCTCTGGAACTTCGAAAGGGTCCTTCACACCCTTGGTGCAAATCAAGAAGTTCCCCGTCCTAGCCGTCTCCACTCGAGAGGAATCACGAGGGTCCCGCCCACATCCAGAGGAGCCCCGTTTCCGCCTCGTAGCTCGAGATGAGGGATCCTTTCCCTGCTTCGTCGGGAAAGAGTTCCCGGCGTTCCCGTCGCATCTCAAGAGGAGGCCCTCTCAACAGGAACGGCGAGAGGAACTCCAGGGTCGTGCCACCATTCCAAGAGTCCCCCAGATGTCTCAGTCCATTCCAGAGGAACCTCTTTTCCCTTCAGCGGCTCGTCTTTCACGCCGAGGATCGACTCACACCAAGGTGGCACGTGGCACAGCCCTGTGGGAAAGCCTCGTGGGAAAGCCTCGAGGGACAGCCTCGAGGGAAAGCCACAGATCCCTTGATCCACGTGACAGGAAGCGTGACACTACTGCTGCAGCTCGGGAGGAAAGTGCACGTGCATGCCCCCACTCGAGACGAGGCCTGACTCCCCTGGGGAGACTCAGAAGCACCCCAAGATCCATGGCAACACTGGAGAGGAATCCTCAGGTTCCGGCCCCGACTCCACACAAGGACTGAGGCCCCGGCATGGACGGGAGAGGAATCCCGAGAGGTCCCCTAGCAACTCGCATGGGGACTGGCCTTTCCTGAGGCCACCAGAGCGGGTCCCTGAGGTCCCCGTCGTAACTCGAGAAGACCTGCCGCAACTCGAGAAAATCCAGGAGGTTCTCCCCTCCAGGCGAGATGAGGCACATTTCCGATGAGGCGTCTCGAGGCTGATCACACCTCACCTCTGGAACTTCGAAAGGGTCCTTCACACCCTTGGTGCAAATCAAGAAGTTCCCCGACCTAGCCGTCTCCACTCGAGAGGAATCACGAGGGTCCCGCCCACATCCAGAGGAGCCCCGTTTCCGCCTCGTAGCTCGAGATGAGGGATCCTTTCCCTGCTTCGTCAGGAAAGAGTTCCCGGCGTTCCCGTCGCATCTCAAGAGGAGGCCCTCTCAACAGGAACGGCGACAGGAACTCCAGGGTCGTGCCACCATTCCAAGAGTCCCCCAGATGTCTCAGTCCATTCCAGAGGAACCTCTTTTCCCTTCACCGGCTCGTCTTTCACGCCGAGGATCGACTCACACCAAGGTGGCACGTGGCACAGCCCTGTGGGAAAGCCTCGTGGGAAAGCCTCGAGGGACAGCCTCGAGGGAAAGCCACAGATCCCTTGATCCACGTGACAGGAAGCGTGACACTACTGCTGCAGCTCGGGAGGAAAGCGCACGTGCATGCCCCCACTCGAGACGAGGCCTGACTCCCCTGGGGAGACTCAGAAGCACCCCAAGATCCATGGCAACACTGGAGAGGAATCCTCAGGTTCCGGCCCCGAATCCACACAAGGACTGAGGCCCCGGCATGGACGGGAGAGGAATCCCGAGAGGTCCCCTAGCAACTCGCATGGGGACTGGCCTTTCCTGAGGCCACCAGAGCGGGTCCCTGAGGTCCCCGTCGTAACTCGAGAAGACCTGCCGCAACTCGAGAAAATCCAGGAGGTTCTCCCCTCCAGGCGAGACGAGGCCCATTTCCGATGAGGCGTCTCGAGGCTGATCACACCTCACCTCTGGAAATTCGAAAGGGTCCTTCACACCCTTGGTGCAAATCAAGAAGTTCCCCGTCCTAGCCGTCTCCACTCGAGAGGAATCACGAGGGTCCCGCCCACATCCAGAGGAGCCCCGTTTCCGCCTCGTAGCTCGAGATGAGGGATCCTTTCCCTGCTTCGTCGGGAAAGAGTTCCCGGCGTTCCCGTCGCATCTCAAGAGGAGGCCCTCTCAACAGGAACGGCGAGAGGAACTCCAGGGTCGTGCCACCATTCCAAGAGTCCCCCAGATGTCTCAGTCCATTCCAGAGGAACCTCTTTTCCCTTCAGCGGCTCGTCTTTCACGCCGAGGATCGACTCACACCAAGGTGGCACGTGGCACAGCCCTGTGGGAAAGCCTCGTGGGAAAGCCTCGAGGGACAGCCTCGAGAGAAAGCCACAGATCCCTTGATCCACGTGACAGGAAGCGTGACACTACTGCTGCAGCTCGGGAGGAAAGCGCACGTGCATGCCCCCACTCGAGACGAGGCCTGACTCCCCTGGGGAGACTCAGAAGCACCCCAAGATCCATGGCAACACTGGAGAGGAATCCTCAGGTTCCGGCCCCGACTCCACACAAGGACTGAGGCCCCGGCATGGACGGGAGAGGAATCCCGAGAGGTCCCCTAGCAACTCGCATGGGGACTGGCCTTTCCTGAGGCCACCAGAGCGGGTCCCTGAGGTCCCCGTCGTAACTCGAGAAGACCTGCCGCAACTCGAGAAAATCCAGGAGGTTCTCCCCTCCAGGCGAGATGAGGCCCATTTCCGATGAGGCGTCTCGAGGCTGATCACACCTCACCTCTGGAACTTCGAAAGGGTCCTTCACACCCTTGGTGCAAATCAAGAAGTTCCCCGTCCTAGCCGTCTCCACTCGAGAGGAATCACGAGGGTCCCGCCCACATCCAGAGGAGCCCCGTTTCCGCCTCGTAGCTCGAGATGAGGGATCCTTTCCCTGCTTCGTCGGGAAAGAGTTCCCGGCGTTCCCGTCGCATCTCAAGAGGAGGCCCTCTCAACAGGAACGGCGAGAGGAACTCCAGGGTCGTGCCACCATTCCAAGAGTCCCCCAGATGTCTCAGTCCATTCCAGAGGAACCTCTTTTCCCTTCACCGGCTCGTCTTTCACGCCGAGGATCGACTCACACCAAGGTGGCACGTGGCACAGCCCTGTGGGAAAGCCTCGTGGGAAAGCCTCGAGGGACAGCCTCGAGGGAAAGCCACAGATCCCTTGATCCACGTGACAGGAAGCGTGACACTACTGCTGCAGCTCGGGAGGAAAGCGCACGTGCATGCCCCCACTCGAGACGAGGCCTGACTCCCCTGGGGAGACTCAGAAGCACCCCAAGATCCATGGCAACACTGGAGAGGAATCCTCAGGTTCCGGCCCCGAATCCACACAAGGACTGAGGCCCCGGCATGGACGGGAGAGGAATCCCGAGAGGTCCCCTAGCAACTCGCATGGGGACTGGCCTTTCCTGAGGCCACCAGAGCGGGTCCCTGAGGTCCCCGTCGTAACTCGAGAAGACCTGCCGCAACTCGAGAAAATCCAGGAGGTTCTCCCCTCCAGGCGAGACGAGGCCCATTTCCGATGAGGCGTCTCGAGGCTGATCACACCTCACCTCTGGAAATTCGAAAGGGTCCTTCACACCCTTGGTGCAAATCAAGAAGTTCCCCGTCCTAGCCGTCTCCACTCGAGAGGAATCACGAGGGTCCCGCCCACATCCAGAGGAGCCCCGTTTCCGCCTCGTAGCTCGAGATGAGGGATCCTTTCCCTGCTTCGTCGGGAAAGAGTTCCCGGCGTTCCCGTCGCATCTCAAGAGGAGGCCCTCTCAACAGGAACGGCGAGAGGAACTCCAGGGTCGTGCCACCATTCCAAGAGTCCCCCAGATGTCTCAGTCCATTCCAGAGGAACCTCTTTTCCCTTCAGCGGCTCGTCTTTCACGCCGAGGATCGACTCACACCAAGGTGGCACGTGGCACAGCCCTGTGGGAAAGCCTCGTGGGAAAGCCTCGAGGGACAGCCTCGAGGGAAAGCCACAGATCCCTTGATCCACGTGACAGGAAGCGTGACACTACTGCTGCAGCTCGGGAGGAAAGCGCACGTGCATGCCCCCACTCGAGACGAGGCCTGACTCCCCTGGGGAGACTCAGAAGCACCCCAAGATCCATGGCAACACTGGAGAGGAATCCTCAGGTTCCGGCCCCGACTCCACACAAGGACTGAGGCCCCGGCATGGACGGGAGAGGAATCCCGAGAGGTCCCCTAGCAACTCGCATGGGGACTGGCCTTTCCTGAGGCCACCAGAGCGGGTCCCTGAGGTCCCCGTCGTAACTCGAGAAGACCTGCCGCAACTCGAGAAAATCCAGGAGGTTCTCCCCTCCAGGCGAGATGAGGCCCATTTCCGATGAGGCGTCTCGAGGCTGATCACACCTCACCTCTGGAACTTCGAAAGGGTCCTTCACACCCTTGGTGCAAATCAAGAAGTTCCCCGTCCTAGCCGTCTCCACTCGAGAGGAATCACGAGGGTCCCGCCCACATCCAGAGGAGCCCCGTTTCCGCCTCGTAGCTCGAGATGAGGGATCCTTTCCCTGCTTCGTCGGGAAAGAGTTCCCGGCGTTCCCGTCGCATCTCAAGAGGAGGCCCTCTCAACAGGAACGGCGAGAGGAACTCCAGGGTCGTGCCACCATTCCAAGAGTCCCCCAGATGTCTCAGTCCATTCCAGAGGAACCTCTTTTCCCTTCAGCGGCTCGTCTTTCACGCCGAGGATCGACTCACACCAAGGTGGCACGTGGCACAGCCCTGTGGGAAAGCCTCGTGGGAAAGCCTCGAGGGACAGCCTCGAGGGAAAGCCACAGATCCCTTGATCCACGTGACAGGAAGCGTGACACAACTGCTGCAGCTCGGGAGGAAAGCGCACGTGCATGCCCCCACAAGAGACGAGGCCTGACTCCCCTGGGGAGACTCAGAAGCACCCCAAGATCCATGGCAACACTGGAGAGGAATCCTCAGGTTCCGGCCCCGACTCCACACAAGGACTGAGGCCCCGGCATGGACGGGAGAGGAATCCCGAGAGGTCCCCTAGCAACTCGCATGGGGACTGGCCTTTCCTGAGGCCACCAGAGCGGGTCCCTGAGGTCCCCGTCGTAACTCGAGAAGACCTGCCGCAACTCGAGAAAATCCAGGAGGTTCTCCCCTCCAGGCGAGATGAGGCCCATTTCCGATGAGGCGTCTCGAGGCTGATCACACCTCACCTCTGGAACTTCGAAAGGGTCCTTCACACCCTTGGTGCAAATCAAGAAGTTCCCCGTCCTAGCCGTCTCCACTCGAGAGGAATCACGAGGGTCCCGCCCACATCCAGAGGAGCCCCGTTTCCGCCTCGTAGCTCGAGATGAGGGATCCTTTCCCTGCTTCGTCGGGAAAGAGTTCCCGGCGTTCCCGTCGCATCTCAAGAGGAGGCCCTCTCAACAGGAACGGCGAGAGGAACTCCAGGGTCGTGCCACCATTCCAAGAGTCTCCCAGATGTCTCAGTCCATTCCAGAGGAACCTCTTTTCCCTTCACCGGCTCGTCTTTCACGCCGAGGATCGACTCACACCAAGGTGGCACGTGGCACAGCCCTGTGGGAAAGCCTCGTGGGAAAGCCTCGAGGGACAGCCTCGAGGGAAAGCCACAGATCCCTTGATCCACGTGACAGGAAGCGTGACACAACTGCTGCAGCTCGGGAGGAAAGCGCACGTGCATGCCCCCACAAGAGACGAGGCCTGACTCCCCTGGGGAGACTCAGAAGCACCCCAAGATCCATGGCAACACTGGAGAGGAATCCTCAGGTTCCGGCCCCGACTCCACACAAGGACTGAGGCCCCGGCATGGACGGGAGAGGAATCCCGAGAGGTCCCCTAGCAACTCGCATGGGGACTGGCCTTTCCTGAGGCCACCAGAGCGGGTCCCTGAGGTCCCCGTCGTAACTCGAGAAGACCTGCCGCAACTCGAGAAAATCCAGGAGGTTCTCCCCTCCAGGCGAGATGAGGCCCATTTCCGATGAGGCGTCTCGAGGCTGATCACACCTCACCTCTGGAACTTCGAAAGGGTCCTTCACACCCTTGGTGCAAATCAAGAAGTTCCCCGTCCTAGCCGTCTCCACTCGAGAGGAATCACGAGGGTCCCGCCCACATCCAGAGGAGCCCCGTTTCCGCCTCGTAGCTCGAGATGAGGGATCCTTTCCCTGCTTCGTCGGGAAAGAGTTCCCGGCGTTCCCGTCGCATCTCAAGAGGAGGCCCTCTCAACAGGAACGGCGAGAGGAACTCCAGGGTCGTGCCACCATTCCAAGAGTCTCCCAGATGTCTCAGTCCATTCCAGAGGAACCTCTTTTCCCTTCACCGGCTCGTCTTTCACGCCGAGGATCGACTCACACCAAGGTGGCACGTGGCACAGCCCTGTGGGAAAGCCTCGTGGGAAAGCCTCGAGGGACAGCCTCGAGGGAAAGCCACAGATCCCTTGATCCACGTGACAGGAAGCGTGACACTACTGCTGCAGCTCGGGAGGAAAGCGCACGTGCATGCCCCCACTCGAGACGAGGCCTGACTCCCCTGGGGAGACTCAGAAGCACCCCAAGATCCATGGCAACACTGGAGAGGAATCCTCAGGTTCCGGCCCCGACTCCACACAAGGACTGAGGCCCCGGCATGGACGGGAGAGGAATCCCGAGAGGTCCCCTAGCAACTCGCATGGGGACTGGCCTTTCCTGAGGCCACCAGAGCGGGTCCCTGAGGTCCCCGTCGTAACTCGAGAAGACCTGCCGCAACTCGAGAAAATCCAGGAGGTTCTCCCCTCCAGGCGAGACGAGGCACATTTCCGATGAGGCGTCTCGAGGCTGATCACACCTCACCTCTGGAACTTCGAAAGGGTCCTTCACACCCTTGGTGCAAATCAAGAAGTTGCCCGACCTAGCCGTCTCCACTCGAGAGGAATCACGAGGGTCCCGCCCACATCCAGAGGAGCCCCGTTTCCGCCTCGTAGCTCGAGATGAGGGATCCTTTCCCTGCTTCGTCGGGAAAGAGTTCCCGGCGTTCCCGTCGCATCTCAAGAGGAGGCCCTCTCAACAGGAACGGCGAGAGGAACTCCAGGGTCGTGCCACCATTCCAAGAGTCCCCCAGATGTCTCAGTCCATTCCAGAGGAACCTCTTTTCCCTTCACCGGCTCGTCTTTCACGCCGAGGATCGACTCACACCAAGGTGGCACGTGGCACAGCCCTGTGGGAAAGCCTCGTGGGAAAGCCTCGAGGGACAGCCACAGATCCCTTGATCCACGTGACAGGAAGCGTGACACTACTGCTGCAGCTCGGGAGGAAAGCGCACGTGCATGCCCCCACTCGAGACGAGGCCTGACTCCCCTGGGGAGACTCAGAAGCACCCCAAGATCCATGGCAACACTGGAGAGGAATCCTCAGGTTCCGGCCCCGACTCCACACAAGGACTGAGGCCCCGGCATGGACGGGAGAGGAATCCCGAGAGGTCCCCTAGCAACTCGCATGGGGACTGGCCTTTCCTGAGGCCACCAGAGCGGGTCCCTGAGGTCCCCGTCGTAACTCGAGAAGACCTGCCGCAACTCGAGAAAATCCAGGAGGTTCTCCCCTCCAGGCGAGATGAGGCCCATTTCCGATGAGGCGTCTCGAGGCTGATCACACCTCACCTCTGGAACTTCGAAAGGGTCCTTCACACCCTTGGTGCAAATCAAGAAGTTCCCCGTCCTAGCCGTCTCCACTCGAGAGGAATCACGAGGGTCCCGTCCAAATCCAGAGGAGCCCCGTTTCCGCCTCGTAGCTCGAGATGAGGGATCCTTTCCCTGCTTCGTCGGGAAAGAGTTCCCGGCGTTCCCGTCGCATCTCAAAAGGAGGCCCTCTCAACAGGAACGGCGAGAGGAACTCCATGGTCGTGCCACCATTCCAAGAGTCCCCCAGATGTCTCAGTCCATTCCAGAGGAACCTCTTTTCCCTTCACCGGCTCGTCTTTCACGCCGAGGATCGACTCACACCAAGGTGGCACGTGGCACAGCCCTGTGGGAAAGCCTCGTGGGAAAGCCTCGAGGGACAGCCTCGAGGGAAAGCCACAGATCCCTTGATCCACGTGACAGGAAGCGTGACACTACTGCTGCAGCTCGGGAGGAAAGCGCACGTGCATGCCCCCACTCGAGACGAGGCCTGACTCCCCTGGGGAGACTCAGAAGCACCCCAAGATCCATGGCAACACTGGAGAGGAATCCTCAGGTTCCGGCCCCGACTCCACACAAGGACTGAGGCCCCGGCATGGACGGGAGAGGAATCCCGAGAGGACCCCTAGCAACTCGCATGGGGAATGGCCTTTCCTGAGGCCACCAGAGCGGGTCCCTGAGGTCCCCGTCGTAACTCGAGAAGACCTGCCACAACTCGAGAAAATCCAGGAGGTTCTCCCCTCCAGGCCAGATGAGGCCCATTTCCGCTGAGGCGTCTCGAGGCTGATCACACCTCACCTCTGGAACTTCGAAAGGGTCCTTCACACCCTTGGTGCAAATCCAGAAGTTCCCCGACCTAGCCGTCTCCACTCGAGAGGAATCACGAGGGTCCCGCCCACATCCAGAGGAGCCCCGTTTCCGCCTCGTAGCTCGAGATGAGGGATCCTTTCCCTGCTTCGTCGGGAAAGAGTTCCCGGCGTTCCCGTCGCATCTCAAGAGGAGGCCCTCTCAACAGGAACGGCGAGAGGAACTCCAGGGTCGTGCCACCATTCCAAGAGTCCCCCAGATGTCTCAGTCCATTCCAGAGGAACCTCTTTTCCCTTCACCGGCTCGTCTTTCACGCCGAGGATCGACTCACACCAAGGTGGCACGTGGCACAGCCCTGTGGGAAAGCCTCGTGGGAAAGCCTCGAGGGACAGCCTCGAGGGAAAGCCACAGATCCCTTGATCCACGTGACAGGAAGCGTGACACTACTGCTGCAGCTCGGGAGGAAAGCGCACGTGCATGCCCCCACTCGAGACGAGGCCTGACTCCCCTGGGGAGACTCAGAAGCACCCCAAGATCCATGGCAACACTGGAGAGGAATCCTCAGGTTCCGGCCCCGACTCCACACAAGGACTGAGGCCCCGGCATGGACGGGAGAGGAATCCCGAGAGGTCCCCTAGCAACTCGCATGGGGACTGGCCTTTCCTGAGGCCACCAGAGCGGGTCCCTGCGGTCCCCGTCGTAACTCGAGAAGACCTGCCACAACTCGAGAAAATCCAGGAGGTTCTCCCCTCCAGGCGAGATGAGGCCCATTTCCGCTGAGGCGTCTCGAGGCTGATCACACCTCACCTCTGGAACTTCGAAAGGGTCCTTCACACCCTTGGTGCAAATCAAGAAGTTCCCCGACCTAGCCGTCTCCACTCGAGAGGAATCACGAGGGTCCCGCCCACATCCAGAGGAGCCCCGTTTCCGCCTCGTAGCTCGAGATGAGGGATCCTTTCCCTGCTTGGTCGGGAAAGAGTTCCCGGCGTTCCCGTCGCATCTCAAGAGGAGGCCCTCTCAACAGGAACGGCGAGAGGAACTCCAGGGTCGTGCCACCATTCCAAGAGTCCCCCAGATGTCTCAGTCCATTCCAGAGGAACCTCTTTTCCCTTCACCGGCTCGTCTTTCACGCCGAGGATCGACTCACACCAAGGTGGCACGTGGCACAGCCCTGTGGGAAAGCCTCGTGGGAAAGCCTCGAGGGACAGCCTCGAGGGAAAGCCACAGATCCCTTGATCCACGTGACAGGAAGCGTGACACTACTGCTGCAGCTCGGGAGGAAAGCGCACGTGCATGCCCCCACTCGAGACGAGGCCTGACTCCCCTGGGGAGACTCAGAAGCACCCCAAGATCCATGGCAACACTGGAGAGGAATCCTCGGGTTCCGGCCCCGACTCCACACAAGGACTGAGGCCCCGGCATGGACGGGAGAGGAATCCCGAGAGGTCCCCTAGCAACTCGCATGGGGACTGGCCTTTCCTGAGGCCACCAGAGCGGGTCCCTGAGGTCCCCGTCGTAACTCGAGAAGACCTGCCACAACTCGAGAAAATCCAGGAGGTTCTCCCCTCCAGGCGAGATGAGGCCCATTTCCACTGAGGCGTCTCGAGGCTGATCACACCTCACCTCTGGAACTTCGAAAGGGTCCTTCACACCCTTGGTGCAAATCAAGAAGTTCCCCGACCTAGCCGTCTCCACTCGAGAGGAATCACGAGGGTCCCGCCCACATCCAGAGGAGCCCCGTTTCCGCCTCGTAGCTCGAGATGAGGGATCCTTTCCCTGCTTCGTCGGGAAAGAGTTCCCGGCGTTCCCGTCGCATCTCAAGAGGAGGCCCTCTCAACAGGAACGGCGAGAGGAACTCCAGGGTCGTGCCACCATTCCAAGAGTCCCCCAGATGTCTCAGTCCATTCCAGAGGAACCTCTTTTCCCTTCACCGGCTCGTCTTTCACGCCGAGGATCGACTCACACCAAGGTGGCACGTGGCACAGCCCTGTGGGAAAGCCTCGTGGGAAAGCCTCGAGGGACAGCCTCGAGGGAAAGCCACAGATCCCTTGATCCACGTGACAGGAAGCGTGACACTACTGCTGCAGCTCGGGAGGAAAGCGCACGTGCATGCCCCCACTCGAGACGAGGCCTGACTCCCCTGGGGAGACTCAGAAGCACCCCAAGATCCATGGCAACACTGGAGAGGAATCCTCGGGTTCCGGCCCCGACTCCACACAAGGACTGAGGCCCCGGCATGGACGGGAGAGGAATCCCGAGAGGTCCCCTAGCAACTCGCATGGGGACTGGCCTTTCCTGAGGCCACCAGAGCGGGTCCCTGAGGTCCCCGTCGTAACTCGAGAAGACCTGCCGCAACTCGAGAAAATCCAGGAGGTTCTCCCCTCCAGGCGAGATGAGGCCCATTTCCGCTGAGGCGTCTCGAGGCTGATCACACCTCACCTCTGGAACTTCGAAAGGGTCCTTCACACCCTTGGTGCAAATCCAGAAGTTCCCCGACCTAGCCGTCTCCACTCGAGAGGAATCACGAGGGTCCCGCCCACATCCAGAGGAGCCCCGTTTCCGCCTCGTAGCTCGAGATGAGGGATCCTTTCCCTGCTTCGTCGGGAAAGAGTTCCCGGCGTTCCCGTCGCATCTCAAGAGGAGGCCCTCTCAACAGGAACGGCGAGAGGAACTCCAGGGTCGTGCCACCATTCCAAGAGTCCCCCAGATGTCTCAGTCCATTCCAGAGGAACCTCTTTTCCCTTCACCGGCTCGTCTTTCACGCCGAGGATCGACTCACACCAAGGTGGCACGTGGCACAGCCCTGTGGGAAAGCCTCGTGGGAAAGCCTCGAGGGACAGCCTCGAGGGAAAGCCACAGATCCCTTGATCCACGTGACAGGAAGCGTGACACTACTGCTGCAGCTCGGTAGGAAAGCGCACGTGCATGCCCCCACTCGAGACGAGGCCTGACTCCCCTGGGGAGACTCAGAAGCACCCCAAGATCCATGGCAACACTGGAGAGGAATCCTCGGGTTCCGGCCCCGACTCCACACAAGGACTGAGGCCCCGGCATGGACGGGAGAGGAATCCCGAGAGGTCCCCTAGCAACTCGCATGGGGACTGGCCTTTCCTGAGGCCACCAGAGCGGGTCCCTGAGGTCCCCGTCGTAACTCGAGAAGACCTGCCGCAACTCGAGAAAATCCAGGAGGTTCTCCCCTCCAGGCGAGATGAGGCCCATTTCCGCTGAGGCGTCTCGAGGCTGATCACACCTCACCTCTGGAACTTCGAAAGGGTCCTTCACACCCTTGGTGCAAATCAAGAAGTTCCCCGACCTAGCCGTCTCCACTCGAGAGGAATCACGAGGGTCCCGCCCACATCCAGAGGAGCCCCGTTTCCGCCTCGTAGCTCGAGATGAGGGATCCTTTCCCTGCTTCGTCGGGAAAGAGTTCCCGGCGTTCCCGTCGCATCTCAAGAGGAGGCCCTCTCAACAGGAACGGCGAGAGGAACTCCAGGGTCGTGCCACCATTCCAAGAGTCCCCCAGATGTCTCAGTCCATTCCAGAGGAACCTCTTTTCCCTTCACCGGCTCGTCTTTCATGCCGAGGATCGACTCACACCAAGGTGGCACGTGGCACAGCCCTGTGGGAAAGCCTCGTGGGAAAGCCTCGAGGGACAGCCTCGAGGGAAAGCCACAGATCCCTTGATCCACGTGACAGGAAGCGTGACACTACTGCTGCAGCTCGGGAGGAAAGCGCACGTGCATGCCCCCACTCGAGACGAGGCCTGACTCCCCTGGGGAGACTCAGAAGCACCCCAAGATCCATGGCAACACTGGAGAGGAATCCTCAGGTTCCGGCCCCGACTCCACACAAGGACTGAGGCCCCGGCATGGACGGGAGAGGAATCCCGAGAGGTCCCCTAGCAACTCGCATGGGGACTGGCCTTTCCTGAGGCCACCAGAGCGGGTCCCTGAGGTCCCCGTCGTAACTCGAGAAGACCTGCCGCAACTCGAGAAAATCCAGGAGGTTCTCCCCTCCAGGCGAGATGAGGCCCATTTCCGCTGAGGCGTCTCGAGGCTGATCACACCTCACCTCTGGAACTTCGAAAGGGTCCTTCACACCCTTGGTGCAAATCCAGAAGTTCCCCGACCTAGCCGTCTCCACTCGAGAGGAATCACGAGAGTCCCGCCCACATCCAGAGGAGCCCCGTTTCCGCCTCGTAGCTCGAGATGAGGGATCCTTTCCCTGCTTCGTCGGGAAAGAGTTCCCGGCGTTCCCGTCGCATCTCAAGAGGAGGCCCTCTCAACAGGAACGGCGAGAGGAACTCCAGGGTCGTGCCACCATTCCAAGAGTCCCCCAGATGTCTCAGTCCATTCCAGAGGAACCTCTTTTCCCTTCACCGGCTCGTCTTTCACGCCGAGGATCGACTCACACCAAGGTGGCACGTGGCACAGCCCTGTGGGAAAGCCTCGTGGGAAAGCCTCGAGGGACAGCCTCGAGGGAAAGCCACAGATCCCTTGATCCACGTGACAGGAAGCGTGACACTACTGCTGCAGCTCGGGAGGAAAGCGCACGTGCATGCCCCCACTCGAGACGAGGCCTGACTCCCCTGGGGAGACTCAGAAGCACCCCAAGATCCATGGCAACACTGGAGAGGAATCCTCGGGTTCCGGCCCCGACTCCACACAAGGACTGAGGCCCCGGCATGGACGGGAGAGGAATCCCGAGAGGTCACCTAGCAACTCGCATGGGGACTGGCCTTTCCTGAGGCCACCAGAGCGGGTCCCTGAGGTCCCCGTCGTAACTCGAGAAGACCTGCCGCAACTCGAGAAAATCCAGGAGGTTCTCCCCTCCAGGCGAGATGAGGCCCATTTCCGCTGAGGCGTCTCGAGGCTGATCACACCTCACCTCTGGAACTTCGAAAGGGTCCTTCACACCCTTGGTGCAAATCAAGAGGTTCCCCGACCTAGCCGTCTCCACTCGAGAGGAATCACGAGGGTCCCGCCCACATCCAGAGGAGCCCCGTTTCCGCCTCGTAGCTCGAGATGAGGGATCCTTTCCCTGCTTCGTCGGGAAAGAGTTCCCGGCGTTCCCGTCGCATCTCAAGAGGAGGCCCTCTCAACAGGAACGGCGAGAGGAACTCCAGGGTCGTGCCACCATTCCAAGAGTCCCCCAGATGTCTCAGTCCATTCCAGAGGAACCTCTTTTCCCTTCACCGGCTCGTCTTTCACGCCGAGGATCGACTCACGCCAAGGTGGCACGTGGCACAGCCCTGTGGGAAAGCCTCGTGGGAAAGCCTCGAGGGACAGCCTCGAGGGAAAGCCACAGATCCCTTGATCCACGTGACAGGAAGCGTGACACTACTGCTGCAGCTCGGGAGGAAAGCGCACGTGCATGCCCCCACTCGAGACGAGGCCTGACTCCCCTGGGGAGACTCAGACGCACCCCAAGATCCATGGCAACACTGGAGAGCAATCCTCAGGTTCCGGCCCCGACTCCACACAAGGACTGAGGCCCCGGCATGGACGGGAGAGGAATCCCGAGCGGTCCCCTAGCAACTCGCATGGGGACTGGCCTTTCCTGAGGCCACCAGAGCAGGTCCCTGAGGTCCCCGTCGTAACTCGAGAAGACCTGCCGCAAGTCGAGAAAATCCAGGAGGTTCTCCCCTCCAGGCGAGATGAGGCCCATTTCCGCTGAGGCGTCTCGAGGCTGATCACACCTCCCCTCTGGAACTTCGAAAGGGTCCTTCACACCCTTGGTGCAAATCAAGTAGTTCCCCGACCTAGCCGTCTCCACTCGAGAGGAATCACGAGGGTCCCGCCCACATCCAGAGGAGCCCCGTTTCCGCCTCGTAGCTCGAGATGAGGGATCCTTTCCCTGCTTCGTCGGGAAAGAGTCCCCGGCGTTCCTGTCGCATCTCAAGAGGAGGCCCTCTCAACAGGAACGGCGAGAGGAACTCCAGGGTCGTGCCACCATACCAAGAGTCCCCCAGATGACTCAGTCCATTCCAGAGGAACCTCTTTTCCCTTCACCGGCTCGTCTTTCACGCCGAGGATCGACTCACGCCAAGGTGGCACGTGGCACAGCCCTGTGGGAAAGCCTCGTGGGAAAGCCTCGAGGACAGCCTCGAGGGAAAGCCACAGATCCCTTGATCCACATGACAGGAAGCGTGACACTACTGCTGCAGCTCGGGAGGAAAGCGTACGTGCATGCCCCCACTCGAGACGAGGCCTGACTCCCCTGGGGAGACTCAGAAGCACCCCAAGATCCATGGCAACACTGGAGAGCAATCCTCGGGTTCCGGCCCCGACTCCACACAAGGACTGAGGCCCCGGCATGGACGGGAGAGGAATCCCGAGAGGTCCCCTAGCAACTCGCATGGGGACTGGCCTTTCCTGAGGCCACCAGAGCGGGTCCCTGAGGTCCCCGTCGTAACTCGAGAAGACCTGCCGCAACTCGAGAAAATCCAGGAGGTTCTCCCCTCCAGGCGAGATGAGGCCCATTTCCGCTGAGGCGTCTCGAGGCTGATCACACCTCACCTCTGGAACTTCGAAAGGGTCCTTCACACCCTTGGTGCAAATCCAGAAGTTCCCCGACCTAGCCGTCTCCACTCGAGAGGAATCACGAGGGTCCCGCCCACATCCAGAGGAGCCCCGTTTCCGCCTCGTAGCTCGAGATGAGGGATCCTTTCCCTGCTTCGTCGGGAAAGAGTTCCCGGCGTTCCCGTCGCATCTCAAGAGGAGGCCCTCTCAACAGGAACGGCGAGAGGAACTCCAGGGTCGTGCCACCATTCCAAGAGTCCCCCAGATGTCTCAGTCCATTCCAGAGGAACCTCTTTTCCCTTCACCGGCTCGTCTTTCACGCCGAGGATCGACTCACACCAAGGTGGCACGTGGCACAGCCCTGTGGGAAAGCCTCGTGGGAAAGCCTCGAGGGACAGCCTCGAGGGAAAGCCACAGATCCCTTGATCCACGTGACAGGAAGCGTGACACTACTGCTGCAGCTCAGGAGGAAAGCGCACGTGCATGCCCCCACTCGAGATGAGGCCTGACTCCCCTGGGGAGACTCAGAAGCACCCCAAGATCCATGGCAACACTGGAGAGGAATCCTCAGGTTCCGGCCCCGACTCCACACAAGGACTGAGGCCCCGGCATGGACGGGAGAGGAATCCCGAGAGGTCCCCTAGCAACTCGCATGGGGACTGGCCTTTCCTGAGGCCACCAGAGCCGGTCCCTGAGGTCCCCGTCGTAACTCGAGAAGACCTGCCGCAACTCGAGAAAATCCAGGAGGTTCTCCCCTCCAGGCGAGATGAGGCCCATTTCCGCTGAGGCGTCTCGAGGCTGATCACACCTCACCTCTGGAACTTCGAAAGGGTCCTTCACACCCTTGGTGCAAATCAAGAAGTTCCCCGACCTAGCCGTCTCCACTCGAGAGGAATCACGAGGGTCCCGCCCACATCCAGAGGAGCCCCGTTTCCGCCTCGTAGCTCGAGATGAGGGATCCTTTCCCTGCTTCGTCGGGAAAGAGTTCCCGGCATTCCCGTCGCATCTCAAGAGGAGGCCCTCTCAACAGGAACGGCGAGAGGAACTCCAGGGTCGTGCCACCATTCCAAGAGTCCCCCAGATGTCTCAGTCCATTCCAGAGGAACCTCTTTTCCCTTCACCGGCTCGTCTTTCACGCCGAGGATCGACTCACACCAAGGTGGCACGTGGCACAGCCCTGTGGGAAAGCCTCGTGGGAAAGCCTCGAGGGACAGCCTCGAGGGAAAGCCACAGATCCCTTGATCCACGTGACAGGAAGCGTGACACTACTGCTGCAGCTCGGGAGGAAAGCGCACGTGCATGCCCCCACTCGAGACGAGGCCTGACTCCCCTGGGGAGACTCAGAAGCACCCCAAGATCCATGGCAACACTGGAGAGGAATCCTCGGGTTCCGGCCACGACTCCACACAAGGACTGAGGCCCCGGCATGGACGGGAGAGGAATCCCGAGAGGTCCCCTAGCAACTCGCATGGGGACTGGCCTTTCCTGAGGCCACCAGAGCGGGTCCCTGAGGTCCCCGTCGTAACTCGAGAAGACCTGCCGCAACTCGAGAAAATCCAGGAGGTTCTCCCCTCCAGGCGAGATGAGGCCCATTTCCGCTGAGGCGTCTCGAGGCTGATCACACCTCACCTCTGGAACTTCGAAAGGGTCCTTCACACCCTTGGTGCAAATCAAGAGGTTCCCCGACCTAGCCGTCTCCACTCGAGAGGAATCACGAGGGTCCCGCCCACATCCAGAGGAGCCCCGTTTCCGCCTCGTAGCTCGAGATGAGGGATCCTTTCCCTGCTTCGTCGGGAAAGAGTTCCCGGGGTTCCCGTCGCATCTCAAGAGGAGGCCCTCTCAACAGGAACGGCGAGAGGAACTCCAGGGTCGTGCCACCATTCCAAGAGTCCCCCAGATGTCTCAGTCCATTCCAGAGGAACCTCTTTTCCCTTCACCGGCTTGTCTTTCACGCCGAGGATCGACTCACGCCAAGGTGGCACGTGGCACAGCCCTGTGGGAAAGCCTCGTGGGAAAGCCTCGAGGGACAGCCTCGAGGGAAAGCCACAGATCCCTTGATCCACGTGACAGGAAGCGTGACACTACTGCTGCAGCTCGGGAGGAAAGCGCACGTGCATGCCCCCACTCGAGACGAGGCCTGACTCCCCTGGGGAGACTCAGACGCACCCCAAGATCCATGGCAACACTGGAGAGCAATCCTCAGGTTCCGGCCCCGACTCCACACAAGGACTGAGGCCCCGGCATGGACGGGAGAGGAATCCCGAGCGGTCCCCTAGCAACTCGCATGGGGACTGGCCTTTCCTGAGGCCACCAGAGCAGGTCCCTGAGGTCCCCGTCGTAACTCGAGAAGACCTGCCGCAAGTCGAGAAAATCCAGGAGGTTCTCCCCTCCAGGCGAGATGAGGCCCATTTCCGCTGAGGCGTCTCGAGGCTGATCACACCTCCCCTCTGGAACTTCGAAAGGGTCCTTCACACCCTTAGTGCAAATCAAGTAGTTACCCGACCTAGCCGTCTCCACTCGAGAGGAATCACGAGGGTCCCGCCCACATCCAGAGGAGCCCCGTTTCCGCCTCGTAGCTCGAGATGAGGGATCCTTTCCCTGCTTCGTCGGGAAAGAGTCCCCGGCGTTCCTGTCGCATCTCAAGAGGAGGCCCTCTCAACAGGAACGGCGAGAGGAACTCCAGGGTCGTGCCACCATACCAAGAGTCCCCCAGATGACTCAGTCCATTCCAGAGGAACCTCTTTTCCCTTCACCGGCTCGTCTTTCACGCCGAGGATCGACTCACGCCAAGGTGGCACGTGGCACAGCCCTGTGGGAAAGCCTCGTGGGAAAGCCTCGAGGACAGCCTCGAGGGAAAGCCACAGATCCCTTGATCCACGTGACAGGAAGCGTGACACTACTGCTGCAGCTCGGGAGGAAAGCGTACGTGCATGCCCCCACTCGAGACGAGGCCTGACTCCCCTGGGGAGACTCAGAAGCACCCCAAGATCCATGGCAACACTGGAGAGCAATCCTCAGGTTCCGGCCCCGACTCCACACAAGGACTGAGGCCCCGGCATGGACGGGAGAGGAATCCCGAGCGGTCCCCTAGCAACTCGCATGGGGACTGGCCTTTCCTGAGGCCACCAGAGCGGGTCCCTGAGGTCCCCGTCGTAACTCGAGAAGACCTGCCGCAACTCGAGAAAATCCAGGAGGTTCTCCCCTCCAGGCGAGATGAGGCCCATTTCCGCTGAGGCGTCTCGAGGCTGATCACACCTCCCCTCTGGAACTTCGAAAGGCTCCTTCACACCCTTGGTGCAAATCAAGAAGTTCCCCGACCTAGCCGTCTCCACTCGAGAGGAATCACGAGGGTCCCGCCCACATCCAGAGGAGCCCCGTGTCCACCTCGTAGCTCGAGATGAGGGATCCTTTCCGTGCTTCGTCGGGAAAGAGTTCCCGGCGTTCCCGTCGCATCTCAAGAGGAGGCCCTCTCAACAGGAACGGCGAGAGGAACTCCAGGGTCGTGCCACCATTCCAAGAGTCCCCCAGATGTCTCAGTCCATTCCAGAGGAACCTCTTTTCCCTTCACCGGCTCGTCTTTCACGCCGAGGATCGACTCACGCCAAGGTGGCACGTGGCCCAGCCCTGTGGGAAAGCCTCGTGGGAAAGCCTCGAGGGACAGCCTCGAGGGAAAGCCACAGATCCCTTGATCCACGTGACAGGAAGCGTGACACTACTGCTGCAGCTCGGGAGGAAAGCGCACGTGCATGCCCCCACTCGAGACGAGGCCTGACTCCCCTGGGGAGACTCAGAAGCACCCCAAGATCCATGGCAACACTCGAGAGGAATCCTCAGGTTCCGGCCCCGACTCCACACAAGGACTGAGGCCCCGGCATGGACGGGAGAGGAATCCCGAGAGGTCCCGTAGCAACTCGCATGGGGACTGGCCTTTCCTGAGGCCACCAGAGCGGGTCCCTGAGGTCCCCGTCGTAACTCGAGAAGACCTGCCGCAACTCGAGAAAATCCAGCAGGTTCTCCCCTCCAGGCGAGATGAGGCCCATTTCCGCTGAGGCGTCTCGAGGCTGATCACACCTCACCTCTGGAACTTCGAAAGGCTCCTTCACACCCTTGGTGCAAATCAAGAAGTTCCCCGACCTAGCCGTCTCCACTCGAGAGGAATCACGAGGGTCCCGCCCACATCCAGAGGAGCCCCGTTTCCGCCTCGTAGCTCGAGATGAGGGATCCTTTCCCTGCTTCGTCGGGAAAGAGTTCCCGGCGTTCCCGTCGCATCTCAAGAGGAGGCCCTCTCAACAGGAACGGCGAGAGGAACTCCAGGGTCGTGCCACCATTCCAAGAGTCCCCCAGATGTCTCAGTCCATTCCAGAGGAACCTCTTTTCCCTTCACCGGCTCGTCTTTCACGCCGAGGATCGACTCACACCAAGGTGGCACGTGGCACAGCCCTGTGGGAAAGCCTCGTGGGAAAGCCTCGAGGGACAGCCTCGAGGGAAAGCCACAGATCCCTTGATCCACGTGACAGGAAGCGTGACACTACTGCTGCAGCTCGGGAGGAAAGCGCACGTGCATGCCCCCACTCGAGATGAGGCCTGACTCCCCTGGGGAGACTCAGAAGCACCCCAAGATCCATGGCAACACTGGAGAGGAATCCTCAGGTTCCGGCCCCGACTCCACACAAGGACTGAGGCCCCGGCATGGACGGGAGAGGAATCCCGAGAGGTCCCCTAGCAACTCGCATGGGGACTGGCCTTTCCTGAGGCCACCAGAGCCGGTCCCTGAGGTCCCCGTCGTAACTCGAGAAGACCTGCCGCAACTCGAGAAAATCCAGGAGGTTCTCCCCTCCAGGCGAGATGAGGCCCATTTCCGCTGAGGCGTCTCGAGGCTGATCACACCTCCCCTCTGGAACTTCGAAAGGGTCCTTCACACCCTTGGTGCAAATCAAGAAGTTCCCCGACCTAGCCGTCTCCACTCGAGAGGAATCACGAGGGTCCCGCCCACATCCAGAGGAGCCCCGTTTCCGCCTCGTAGCTCGAGATGAGGGATCCTTTCCCTGCTTCGTCGGGAAAGAGTTCCCGGCATTCCCGTCGCATCTCAAGAGGAGGCCCTCTCAACAGGAACGGCGAGAGGAACTCCAGGGTCGTGCCACCATTCCAAGAGTCCCCCAGATGTCTCAGTCCATTCCAGAGGAACCTCTTTTCCCTTCACCGGCTCGTCTTTCACGCCGAGGATCGACTCACACCAAGGTGGCACGTGGCACAGCCCTGTGGGAAAGCCTCGTGGGAAAGCCTCGAGGGACAGCCTCGAGGGAAAGCCACAGATCCCTTGATCCACGTGACAGGAAGCGTGACACTACTGCTGCAGCTCGGGAGGAAAGCGCACGTGCATGCCCCCACTCGAGACGAGGCCTGACTCCCCTGGGGAGACTCAGAAGCACCCCAAGATCCATGGCAACACTGGAGAGGAATCCTCGGGTTCCGGCCCCGACTCCACACAAGGACTGAGGCCCCGGCATGGACGGGAGAGGAATCCCGAGAGGTCCCCTAGCAACTCGCATGGGGACTGGCCTTTCCTGAGGCCACCAGAGCGGGTCCCTGAGGTCCCCGTCGTAACTCGAGAAGACCCGCCGCAACTCGAGAAAATCCAGGAGGTTCTCCCCTCCAGGCGAGATGAGGCCCATTTCCGCTGAGGCGTCTCGAGGCTGATCACACCTCACCTCTGGAACTTCGAAAGGGTCCTTCACACCCTTGGTGCAAATCAAGAGGTTCCCCGACCTAGCCGTCTCCACTCGAGAGGAATCACGAGGGTCCCGTCCACATCCAGAGGAGCCCCGTTTCCGCCTCGTAGCTCGAGATGAGGGATCCTTTCCCTGCTTCGTCGGGAAAGAGTTCCCGGCGTTCCCGTCGCATCTCAAGAGGAGGCCCTCTCAACAGGAACGGCGAGAGGAACTCCAGGGTCGTGCCACCATTCCAAGAGTCCCCCAGATGTCTCAGTCCATTCCAGAGGAACCTCTTTTCCCTTCACCGGCTCGTCTTTCACGCCGAGGATCGACTCACGCCAAGGTGGCACGTGGCACAGCCCTGTGGGAAAGCCTCGTGGGAAAGCCTCGAGGGACAGCCTCGAGGGAAAGCCACAGATCCCTTGATCCACGTGACAGGAAGCGTGACACTACTGCTGCAGCTCGGGAGGAAAGCGCACGTGCATGCCCCCACTCGAGACGAGGCCTGACTCCCCTGGGGAGACTCAGACGCACCCCAAGATCCATGGCAACACTGGAGAGCAATCCTCAGGTTCCGGCCCCGACTCCACACAAGGACTGAGGCCCCGGCATGGACGGGAGAGGAATCCCGAGCGGTCCCCTAGCAACTCGCATGGGGACTGGCCTTTCCTGAGGCCACCAGAGCAGGTCCCTGAGGTCCCCGTCGTAACTCGAGAAGACCTGCCGCAAGTCGAGAAAATCCAGGAGGTTCTCCCCTCCAGGCGAGATGAGGCCCATTTCCGCTGAGGCGTCTCGAGGCTGATCACACCTCCCCTCTGGAACTTCGAAAGGGTCCTTCACACCCTTAGTGCAAATCAAGTAGTTCCCCGACCTAGCCGTCTCCACTCGAGAGGAATCACGAGGGTCCCGCCCACATCCAGAGGAGCCCCGTTTCCGCCTCGTAGCTCGAGATGAGGGATCCTTTCCCTGCTTCGTCGGGAAAGAGTCCCCGGCGTTCCTGTCGCATCTCAAGAGGAGGCCCTCTCAACAGGAACGGCGAGAGGAACTCCAGGGTCGTGCCACCATACCAAGAGTCCCCCAGATGACTCAGTCCATTCCAGAGGAACCTCTTTTCCCTTCACCGGCTCGTCTTTCACGCCGAGGATCGACTCACGCCAAGGTGGCACGTGGCACAGCCCTGTGGGAAAGCCTCGTGGGAAAGCCTCGAGGACAGCCTCGAGGGAAAGCCACAGATCCCTTGATCCACGTGACAGGAAGCGTGACACTACTGCTGCAGCTCGGGAGGAAAGCGTACGTGCATGCCCCCACTCGAGACGAGGCCTGACTCCCCTGGGGAGACTCAGAAGCACCCCAAGATCCATGGCAACACTGGAGAGCAATCCTCGGGTTCCGGCCCCGACTCCACACAAGGACTGAGGCCCCGGCATGGACGGGAGAGGAATCCCGAGAGGTCCCCTAGCAACTCGCATGGGGACTGGCCTTTCCTGAGGCCACCAGAGCGGGTCCCTGAGGTCCCCGTCGTAACTCGAGAAGACCTGCCGCAACTCGAGAAAATCCAGGAGGTTCTCCCCTCCAGGCGAGATGAGGCCCATTTCCGCTGAGGCGTCTCGAGGCTGATCACACCTCACCTCTGGAACTTCGAAAGGGTCCTTCACACCCTTGGTGCAAATCCAGAAGTTCCCCGACCTAGCCGTCTCCACTCGAGAGGAATCACGAGGGTCCCGCCCACATCCAGAGGAGCCCCGTTTCCGCCTCGTAGCTCGAGATGAGGGATCCTTTCCCTGCTTCGTCGGGAAAGAGTTCCCGGCGTTCCCGTCGCATCTCAAGAGGAGGCCCTCTCAACAGGAACGGCGAGAGGAACTCCAGGGTCGTGCCACCATTCCAAGAGTCCCCCAGATGTCTCAGTCCATTCCAGAGGAACCTCTTTTCCCTTCACCGGCTCGTCTTTCACGCCGAGGATCGACTCACACCAAGGTGGCACGTGGCACAGCCCTGTGGGAAAGCCTCGTGGGAAAGCCTCGAGGGACAGCCTCGAGGGAAAGCCACAGATCCCTTGATCCACGTGACAGGAAGCGTGACACTACTGCTGCAGCTCGGGAGGAAAGCGCACGTGCATGCCCCCACTCGAGACGAGGCCTGACTCCCCTGGGGAGACTCAGAAGCACCCCAAGATCCATGGCAACACTGGAGAGCAATCCTCAGGTTCCGGCCCCGACTCCACACAAGGACTGAGGCCCCGGCATGGACGGGAGAGGAATCCCGAGAGGTCCCCTAGCAACTCGCATGGGGACTGGCCTTTCCTGAGGCCACCAGAGCGGGTCCCTGAGGTCCCCGTCGTAACTCGAGAAGACCTGCCACAACTCGAGAAAATCCAGGAGGTTCTCCCCTCCAGGCGAGATGAGGCCCATTTCCGCTGAGGCGTCTCGAGGCTGATCACACCTCACCTCTGGAACTTCGAAAGGGTCCTTCACACCCTTGGTGCAAATCCAGAAGTTCCCCGACCTAGCCGTCTCCACTCGAGAGGAATCACGAGGGTCCCGCCCACATCCAGAGGAGCCCCGTTTCCGCCTCGTAGCTCGAGATGAGGGATCCTTTCCCTGCTTCGTCGGGAAAGAGTTCCCGGCGTTCCCGTCGCATCTCAAGAGGAGGCCCTCTCAACAGGAACGGCGAGAGGAACTCCAGGGTCGTGCCACCATTCCAAGAGTCCCCCAGATGTCTCAGTCCATTCCAGAGGAACCTCTTTTCCCTTCACCGGCTCGTCTTTCACGCCGAGGATCGACTCACACCAAGGTGGCACGTGGCACAGCCCTGTGGGAAAGCCTCGTGGGAAAGCCTCGAGGGACAGCCTCGAGGGAAAGCCACAGATCCCTTGATCCACGTGACAGGAAGCGTGACACTACTGCTGCAGCTCGGGAGGAAAGCGCACGTGCATGCCCCCACTCGAGACGAGGCCTGACTCCCCTGGGGAGACTCAGAAGCACCCCAAGATCCATGGCAACACTGGAGAGGAATCCTCAGGTTCCGGCCCCGACTCCACACAAGGACTGAGGCCCCGGCATGGACGGGAGAGGAATCCCGAGAGGTCCCCTAGCAACTCGCATGGGGACTGGCCTTTCCTGAGGCCACCAGAGCGGGTCCCTGAGGTCCCCATCGTAACTCGAGAAGACCTGCCACAACTCGAGAAAATCCAGGAGGTTCTCCCCTCCAGGCGAGATGAGGCCCATTTCCGCTGAGGCGTCTCGAGGCTGATCACACCTCACCTCTGGAACTTCGAAAGGGTCCTTCACACCCTTGGTGCAAATCCAGAAGTTCCCCGACATACCCGTCTCCACTCGAGAGGAATCACGAGGGTCCCGCCCACATCCAGAGGAGCCCCGTTTCCGCCTCGTAGCTCGAGATGAGGGATCCTTTCCCTGCTTCGTCGGGAAAGAGTTCCCGGCGTTCCCGTCGCATCTCAAGAGGAGGCCCTCTCAACAGGAACGGCGAGAGGAACTCCAGGGTCGTGCCACCATTCCAAGAGTCCCCCAGATGTCTCAGTCCATTCCAGAGGAACCTCTTTTCCCTTCACCGGCTCGTCTTTCACGCCGAGGATCGACTCACACCAAGGTGGCACGTGGCACAGCCCTGTGGGAAAGCCTCGTGGGAAAGCCTCGAGGGACAGCCTCGAGGGAAAGCCACAGATCCCTTGATCCACGTGACAGGAAGCGTGACACTACTGCTGCAGCACGGGAGGAAAGCGCACGTGCATGCCCCCACTCGAGACGAGGCCTGACTCCCCTGGGGAGACTCAGAAGCACCCCAAGATCCATGGCAACACTGGAGAGCAATCCTCAGGTTCCGGCCCCGACTCCACACAAGGACTGAGGCCCCGGCATGGACGGGAGAGGAATCCCGAGAGGTCCCCTAGCAACTCGCATGGGGACTGGCCTTTCCTGAGGCCACCAGAGCGGGTCCCTGAGGTCCCCGTCGTAACTCGAGAAGACCTGCCGCAACTCGAGAAAATCCAGGAGGTTCTCCCCTCCAGGCGAGATGAGGCCCATTTCCGCTGAGGCGTCTCGAGGCTGATCACACCTCACCTCTGGAACTTCGAAAGGGTCCTTCACACCCTTGGTGCAAATCCAGAAGTTCCCCGACCTAGCCGTCTCCACTCGAGAGGAATCACGAGAGTCCCGCCCACATCCAGAGGAGCCCCGTTTCCGCCTCGTAGCTCGAGATGAGGGATCCTTTCCCTGCTTCGTCGGGAAAGAGTTCCCGGCGTTCCCGTCGCATCTCAAGAGGAGGCCCTCTCAACAGGAACGGCGAGAGGAACTCCAGGGTCGTGCCACCATTCCAAGAGTCCCCCAGATATCTCAGTCCATTCCAGAGGAACCTCTTTTCCCTTCACCGGCTCGTCTTTCACGCCGAGGATCGACTCACACCAAGGTGGCACGTGGCACAGCCCTGTGGGAAAGCCTCGTGGGAAAGCCTCGAGGGACAGCCTCGAGGGAAAGCCACAGATCCCTTGATCCACGTGACAGGAAGCGTGACACTACTGCTGCAGCTCGGGAGGAAAGCGCACGTGCATGCCCCCACTCGAGACGAGGCCTGACTCCCCTGGGGAGACTCAGAAGCACCCCAAGATCCATGGCAACACTGGAGAGGAATCCTCGGGTTCCGGCCCCGACTCCACACAAGGACTGAGGCCCCGGCATGGACGGGAGAGGAATCCCGAGAGGTCCCCTAGCAACTCGCATGGGGACTGGCCTTTCCTGAGGCCACCAGAGCGGGTCCCTGAGGTCCCCGTTGTAACTCGAGAAGACCTGCCGCAACTCGAGAAAATCCAGGATGTTCTCCCCTCCAGGCGAGAAGAGGCCCATTTCCGCTGAGGCGTCTCGAGGCTGATCACACCTCACCTCTGGAACTTCGAAAGGGTCCTTCACACCCTTGGTGCAAATCAAGAAGTTCCCCGACCTAGCCGTCTCCACTCGAGAGGAATCACGAGGGTCCCGCCCACATCCAGAGGAGCCCCGTTTCCGCCTCGTAGCTCGAGATGAGGGATCCTTTCCCTGCTTCGTCGGGAAAGAGTTCCCGGCGTTCCCGTCGCATCTCAAGAGGAGGCCCTCTCAACAGGAACGGCGAGAGGAACTCCAGGGTCGTGCCACCATTCCAAGAGTCCCCCAGATGTCTCAGTCCATTCCAGAGGAACCTCTTTTCCCTTCACCGGCTCGTCTTTCACGCCGAGGATCGACTCACACCAAGGTGGCACGTGGCACAGCCCTGTGGGAAAGCCTCGTGGGAAAGCCTCGAGGGACAGCCTCGAGGGAAAGCCACAGATCCCTTGATCCACGTGACAGGAAGCGTGACACTACTGCTGCAGCTCGGGAGGAAAGCGCACGTGCATGCCCCCACTCGAGACGAGGCCTGACTCCCCTGGGGAGACTCAGAAGCACCCCAAGATCCATGGCAACACTGGAGAGGAATCCTCGGGTTCCGGCCCCGACTCCACACAAGGACTGAGGCCCCGGCATGGACGGGAGAGGAATCCCGAGAGGTCCCCTAGCAACTCGCATGGGGACTGGCCTTTCCTGAGGCCACCAGAGCGGGTCCCTGAGGTCCCCGTCGTAACTCGAGAAGACCTGCCGCAACTCGAGAAAATCCAGGAGGTTCTCCCCTCCAGGCGAGATGAGGCCCATTTCCGCTGAGGCGTCTCGAGGCTGATCACACCTCACCTCTGGAACTTCGAAAGGGTCCTTCACACCCTTGGTGAAAATCAAGAGGTTCCCCGACCTAGCCGTCTCCACTCGAGAGGAATCACGAGGGTCCCGCCCACATCCAGAGGAGCCCCGTTTCCGCCTCGTAGCTCGAGATGAGGGATCCTTTCCCTGCTTCGTCGGGAAAGAGTTCCCGGCGTTCCCGTCGCATCTCAAGAGGAGGCCCTCTCAACAGGAACGGCGAGAGGAACTCCAGGGTCGTGCCACCATTCCAAGAGTCCCCCAGATGTCTCAGTCCATTCCAGAGGAACCTCTTTTCCCTTCACCGGCTCGTCTTTCACGCCGAGGATCGACTCACACCAAGGTGGCACGTGGCACAGCCCTGTGGGAAAGCCTCGTGGGAAAGCCTCGAGGGACAGCCTCGAGGGAAAGCCACAGATCCCTTGATCCACGTGACAGGAAGCGTGACACTACTGCTGCAGCTCGGGAGGAAAGCGCACGTGCATGCCCCCACTCGAGACGAGGCCTGACTCCCCTGGGGAGACTCAGAAGCACCCCAAGATCCATGGCAACACTGGAGAGGAATCCTCAGGTTCCGGCCCCGACTCCACACAAGGACTGAGGCCCCGGCATGGACGGGAGAGGAATCCCGAGAGGTCCCCTAGCAACTCGCATGGGGACTGGCCTTTCCTGAGGCCACCAGAGCGGGTCCCTGAGGTCCCCGTCGTAACTCGAGAAGACCTGCCGCAACTCGAGAAAATCCAGGAGGTTCTCCCCTCCAGGCGAGATGAGGCCCATTTCCGCTGAGGCATCTCGAGGCTGATCACACCTCACCTCTGGAACTTCGAAAGGGTCCTTCACACCCTTGGTGCAAATCAAGAAGTTCCCCGACCTAGCCGTCTCCACTCGAGAGGAATCACGAGAGTCCCGCCCACATCCAGAGGAGCCCCGTTTCCGCCTCGTAGCTCGAGATGAGGGATCCTTTCCCTGCTTCGTCGGGAAAGAGTTCCCGGTGTTCCCGTCGCATCTCAAGAGGAGGCCCTCTCAACAGGAACGGCGAGAGGAACTCCAGGGTCGTGCCACCATTCCAAGAGTCCCCCAGATGTCTCAGTCCATTCCAGAGGAACCTCTTTTCCCTTCACCGGCTCGTCTTTCACGCCGAGGATCGACTCACACCAAGGTGGCACGTGGCACAGCCCTGTGGGAAAGCCTCGTGGGAAAGCCTCGAGGGACAGCCTCGAGGGAAAGCCACAGATCCCTTGATCCACGTGACAGGAAGCGTGACACTACTGCTGCAGCTCGGGAGGAAAGCGCACGTGCATGCCCCCACTCGAGACGAGGCCTGACTCCCCTGGGGAGACTCAGAAGCACCCCAAGATCCATGGCAACACTGGAGAGGAATCCTCGGGTTCCGGCCCCGACTCCACACAAGGACTGAGGCCCCGGCATGGACGGGAGAGGAATCCCGAGAGGTCCCCTAGCAACTCGCATGGGGACTGGCCTTTCCTGAGGCCACCAGAGCGGGTCCCTGAGGTCCCCGTCGTAACTCGAGAAGACCTGCCGCAACTCGAGAAAATCCAGGAGGTTCTCCCCTCCAGGCGAGAAGAGGCCCATTTCCGCTGAGGCGTCTCGAGGCTGATCACACCTCACCTCTGGAACTTCGAAAGGGTCCTTCACACCCTTGGTGCAAATCAAGAAGTTCCCCGACCTAGCCGTCTCCACTCGAGAGGAATCACGAGGGTCCCGCCCACATCCAGAGGAGCCCCGTTTCCGCCTCGTAGCTCGAGATGAGGGATCCTTTCCCTGCTTCGTCGGGAAAGAGTTCCCGGCGTTCCCGTCGCATCTCAAGAGGAGGCCCTCTCAACAGGAACGGCGAGAGGAACTCCAGGGTCGTGCCACCATTCCAAGAGTCCCCCAGATGTCTCAGTCCATTCCAGAGGAACCTCTTTTCCCTTCACCGGCTCGTCTTTCACGCCGAGGATCGACTCACACCAAGGTGGCACGTGGCACAGCCCTGTGGGAAAGCCTCGTGGGAAAGCCTCGAGGGACAGCCTCGAGGGAAAGCCACAGATCCCTTGATCCACGTGACAGGAAGCGTGACACTACTGCTGCAGCTCGGGAGGAAAGCGCACGTGCATGCCCCCACTCGAGACGAGGCCTGACTCCCCTGGGGAGACTCAGAAGCACCCCAAGATCCATGGCAACACTGGAGAGGAATCCTCAGGTTCCGGCCCCGACTCCACACAAGGACTGAGGCCCCGGCATGGACGGGAGAGGAATCCCGAGAGGTCCCCTAGCAACTCGCATGGGGACTGGCCTTTCCTGAGGCCACCAGAGCGGGTCCCTGAGGTCCCCGTCGTAACTCGAGAAGACCTGCCGCAACTCGAGAAAATCCAGGAGGTTCTCCCCTCCAGGCGAGATGAGGCCCATTTCCGCTGAGGCATCTCGAGGCTGATCACACCTCACCTCTGGAACTTCGAAAGCGTCCTTCACACCCTTGGTGCAAATCCAGAAGTTCCCCGACCTAGCCGTCTCCACTCGAGAGGAATCACGAGAGTCCCGCCCACATCCAGAGGAGCCCCGTTTCCGCCTCGTAGCTCGAGATGAGGGATCCTTTCCCTGCTTCGTCGGGAAAGAGTTCCCGGCGTTCCCGTCGCATCTCAAGAGGAGGCCCTCTCAACAGGAACGGCGAGAGGAACTCCAGGGTCGTGCCACCATTCCAAGAGTCCCCCAGATGTCTCAGTCCATTCCAGAGGAACCTCTTTTCCCTTCACCGGCTCGTCTTTCACGCCGAGGATCGACTCACACCAAGGTGGCACGTGGCACAGCCCTGTGGGAAAGCCTCGTGGGAAAGCCTCGAGGGACAGCCTCGAGGGAAAGCCACAGATCCCTTGATCCACGTGACAGGAAGCGTGACACTACTGCTGCAGCTCGGGAGGAAAGCGCACGTGCTGCCCCCACTCGAGACGAGGCCTGACTCCCCTGGGGAGACTCAGAAGCACCCCAAGATCCATGGCAACACTGGAGAGGAATCTCGGGTTCCGGCCCCGACTCCACACAAGGACTGAGGCCCCGGCAGGACGGGAGAGGAATCCCGAGAGGTCCCCTAGCAACTCGCATGGGGACTGGCCTTTCCTGAGGCACCAGAGCGGGTCCCTGAGGTCCCCGTCGTAACTCGAGAAGACCTGCCGCAACTCGAGAAAATCCAGGATGTTCTCCCCTCCAGGCGAGAAGAGGCCCATTTCCGCTGAGGCGTCTCGAGGCTGATCACACCTCACCTCTGGAACTTCGAAAGGGTCCTTCACACCCTTGGTGCAAATCAAGAAGTTCCCCGACCTAGCCGTCTCCACTCGAGAGGAATCACGAGGGTCCCGCCCACATCCAGAGGAGCCCCGTTTCCGCCTCGTAGCTCGAGATGAGGGATCCTTTCCCTGCTTCGTCGGGAAAGAGTTCCCGGCGTTCCCGTCGCATCTCAAGAGGAGGCCCTCTCAACAGGAACGGCGAGAGGAACTCCAGGGTCGTGCCACCATTCCAAGAGTCCCCCAGATGTCTCAGTCCATTCCAGAGGAACCTCTTTTCCCTTCACCGGCTCGTCTTTCACGCCGAGGATCGACTCACACCAAGGTGGCACGTGCCACAGCCCTGTGGGAAAGCCTCGTGGGAAAGCCTCGAGGGACAGCCTCGAGGGAAAGCCACAGATCCCTTGATCCACGTGACAGGAAGCGTGACACTACTGCTGCAGCTCGGGAGGAAAGCGCACGTGCATGCCCCCACTCGAGACGAGGCCTGACTCCCCTGGGGAGACTCAGAAGCACCCCAAGATCCATGGCAACACTGGAGAGGAATCCTCAGGTTCCGGCCCCGACTCCACACAAGGACTGAGGCCCCGGCATGGACGGGAGAGGAATCCCGAGAGGTCCCCTAGCAACTCGCATGGGGACTGGCCTTTCCTGAGGCCACCAGAGCGGGTCCCTGAGGTCCCCGTCGTAACTCGAGAAGACCTGCCGCAACTCGAGAAAATCCAGGAGGTTCTCCCCTCCAGGCGAGATGAGGCCCATTTCCGCTGAGGCGTCTCGAGGCTGATCACACCTCACCTCTGGAACTTCGAAAGGGTCCTTCACACCCTTGGTGCAAATCAAGAGGTTCCCCGACCTAGCCGTCTCCACTCGAGAGGAATCACGAGGGTCCCGCCCACATCCAGAGGAGCCCCGTTTCCGCCTCGTAGCTCGAGATGAGGGATCCTTTCCCTGCTTCGTCGGGAAAGAGTTCCCGGCGTTCCCGTCGCATCTCAAGAGGAGGCCCTCTCAACAGGAACGGCGAGAGGAACTCCAGGGTCGTGCCACCATTCCAAGAGTCCCCCAGATGTCTCAGTCCATTCCAGAGGAACCTCTTTTCCCTTCACCGGCTCGTCTTTCACGCCGAGGATCGACTCACACCAAGGTGGCACGTGGCACAGCCCTGTGGGAAAGCCTCGTGGGAAAGCCTCGAGGGACAGCCTCGAGGGAAAGCCACAGATCCCTTGATCCACGTGACAGGAAGCGTGACACTACTGCTGCAGCTCGGGAGGAAAGCGCACGTGCATGCCCCCACTCGAGACGAGGCCTGACTCCCCTGGGGAGACTCAGAAGCACCCCAAGATCCATGGCAACACTGGAGAGGAATCCTCAGGTTCCGGCCCCGACTCCACACAAGGACTGAGGCCCCGGCATGGACGGGAGAGGAATCCCGAGAGGTCCCCTAGCAACTCGCATGGGGACTGGCCTTTCCTGAGGCCACCAGAGCGGGTCCCTGAGGTCCCCGTCGTAACTCGAGAAGACCTGCCGCAACTCGAGAAAATCCAGGATGTTCTCCCCTCCAGGCGAGAAGAGGCCCATTTCCGCTGAGGCGTCTCGAGGCTGATCACACCTCACCTCTGGAACTTCGAAAGGGTCCTTCACACCCTTGGTGCAAATCAAGAAGTTCCCCGACCTAGCCGTCTCCACTCGAGAGGAATCACGAGGGTCCCGCCCACATCCAGAGGAGCCCCGTTTCCGCCTCGTAGCTCGAGATGAGGGATCCTTTCCCTGCTTCGTCGGGAAAGAGTTCCCGGCGTTCCCGTCGCATCTCAAGAGGAGGCCCTCTCAACAGGAACGGCGAGAGGAACTCCAGGGTCGTGCCACCATTCCAAGAGTCCCCCAGATGTCTCAGTCCATTCCAGAGGAACCTCTTTTCCCTTCACCGGCTCGTCTTTCACGCCGAGGATCGACTCACACCAAGGTGGCACGTGCCACAGCCCTGTGGGAAAGCCTCGTGGGAAAGCCTCGAGGGACAGCCTCGAGGGAAAGCCACAGATCCCTTGATCCACGTGACAGGAAGCGTGACACTACTGCTGCAGCTCGGGAGGAAAGCGCACGTGCATGCCCCCACTCGAGACGAGGCCTGACTCCCCTGGGGAGACTCAGAAGCACCCCAAGATCCATGGCAACACTGGAGAGGAATCCTCAGGTTCCGGCCCCGACTCCACACAAGGACTGAGGCCCCGGCATGGACGGGAGAGGAATCCCGAGAGGTCCCCTAGCAACTCGCATGGGGACTGGCCTTTCCTGAGGCCACCAGAGCGGGTCCCTGAGGTCCCCGTCGTAACTCGAGAAGACCTGCCGCAACTCGAGAAAATCCAGGAGGTTCTCCCCTCCAGGCGAGATGAGGCCCATTTCCGCTGAGGCGTCTCGAGGCTGATCACACCTCACCTCTGGAACTTCGAAAGGGTCCTTCACACCCTTGGTGCAAATCAAGAGGTTCCCCGACCTAGCCGTCTCCACTCGAGAGGAATCACGAGGGTCCCGCCCACATCCAGAGGAGCCCCGTTTCCGCCTCGTAGCTCGAGATGAGGGATCCTTTCCCTGCTTCGTCGGGAAAGAGTTCCCGGCGTTCCCGTCGCATCTCAAGAGGAGGCCCTCTCAACAGGAACGGCGAGAGGAACTCCAGGGTCGTGCCACCATTCCAAGAGTCCCCCAGATGTCTCAGTCCATTCCAGAGGAACCTCTTTTCCCTTCACCGGCTCGTCTTTCACGCCGAGGATCGACTCACACCAAGGTGGCACGTGGCACAGCCCTGTGGGAAAGCCTCGTGGGAAAGCCTCGAGGGACAGCCTCGAGGGAAAGCCACAGATCCCTTGATCCACGTGACAGGAAGCGTGACACTACTGCTGCAGCTCGGGAGGAAAGCGCACGTGCATGCCCCCACTCGAGACGAGGCCTGACTCCCCTGGGGAGACTCAGAAGCACCCCAAGATCCATGGCAACACTGGAGAGGAATCCTCAGGTTCCGGCCCCGACTCCACACAAGGACTGAGGCCCCGGCATGGACGGGAGAGGAATCCCGAGAGGTCCCCTAGCAACTCGCATGGGGACTGGCCTTTCCTGAGGCCACCAGAGCGGGTCCCTGAGGTCCCCGTCGTAACTCGAGAAGACCTGCCGCAACTCGAGAAAATCCAGGAGGTTCTCCCCTCCAGGCGAGATGAGGCCCATTTCCGCTGAGGCATCTCGAGGCTGATCACACCTCACCTCTGGAACTTCGAAAGGGTCCTTCACACCCTTGGTGCAAATCAAGAAGTTCCCCGACCTAGCCGTCTCCACTCGAGAGGAATCACGAGAGTCCCGCCCACATCCAGAGGAGCCCCGTTTCCGCCTCATAGCTCGAGATGAGGGATCCTTTCCCTGCTTCGTCGGGAAAGAGTTCCCGGCGTTCCCGTCGCATCTCAAGAGGAGGCCCTCTCAACAGGAACGGCGAGAGGAACTCCAGGGTCGTGCCACCATTCCAAGAGTCCCCCAGATGTCTCAGTCCATTCCAGAGGAACCTCTTTTCCCTTCACCGGCTCGTCTTTCACGCCGAGGATCGACTCACACCAAGGTGGCACGTGGCACAGCCCTGTGGGAAAGCCTCGTGGGAAAGCCTCGAGGGACAGCCTCGAGGGAAAGCCACAGATCCCTTGATCCACGTGACAGGAAGCGTGACACTACTGCTGCAGCTCGGGAGGAAAGCGCACGTGCATGCCCCCACTCGAGACGAGGCCTGACTCCCCTGGGGAGACTCAGAAGCACCCCAAGATCCATGGCAACACTGGAGAGGAATCCTCGGGTTCCGGCCCCGACTCCACACAAGGACTGAGGCCCCGGCATGGACGGGAGAGGAATCCCGAGAGGTCCCCTAGCAACTCGCATGGGGACTGGCCTTTCCTGAGGCCACCAGAGCGGGTCCCTGAGGTCCCCGTCGTAACTCGAGAAGACCTGCCGCAACTCGAGAAAATCCAGGAGGTTCTCCCCTCCAGGCGAGAAGAGGCCCATTTCCGCTGAGGCGTCTCGAGGCTGATCACACCTCACCTCTGGAACTTCGAAAGGGTCCTTCACACCCTTGGTGCAAATCAAGAAGTTCCCCGACCTAGCCGTCTCCACTCGAGAGGAATCACGAGGGTCCCGCCCACATCCAGAGGAGCCCCGTTTCCGCCTCGTAGCTCGAGATGAGGGATCCTTTCCCTGCTTCGTCGGGAAAGAGTTCCCGGCGTTCCCGTCGCATCTCAAGAGGAGGCCCTCTCAACAGGAACGGCGAGAGGAACTCCAGGGTCGTGCCACCATTCCAAGAGTCCCCCAGATGTCTCAGTCCATTCCAGAGGAACCTCTTTTCCCTTCACCGGCTCGTCTTTCACGCCGAGGATCGACTCACACCAAGGTGGCACGTGGCACAGCCCTGTGGGAAAGCCTCGTGGGAAAGCCTCGAGGGACAGCCTCGAGGGAAAGCCACAGATCCCTTGATCCACGTGACAGGAAGCGTGACACTACTGCTGCAGCTCGGGAGGAAAGCGCACGTGCATGCCCCCACTCGAGACGAGGCCTGACTCCCCTGGGGAGACTCAGAAGCACCCCAAGATCCATGGCAACACTGGAGAGGAATCCTCAGGTTCCGGCCCCGACTCCACACAAGGACTGAGGCCCCGGCATGGACGGGAGAGGAATCCCGAGAGGTCCCCTAGCAACTCGCATGGGGACTGGCCTTTCCTGAGGCCACCAGAGCGGGTCCCTGAGGTCCCCGTCGTAACTCGAGAAGACCTGCCGCAACTCGAGAAAATCCAGGAGGTTCTCCCCTCCAGGCGAGATGAGGCCCATTTCCGCTGAGGCATCTCGAGGCTGATCACACCTCACCTCTGGAACTTCGAAAGCGTCCTTCACACCCTTGGTGCAAATCCAGAAGTTCCCCGACCTAGCCGTCTCCACTCGAGAGGAATCACGAGAGTCCCGCCCACATCCAGAGGAGCCCCGTTTCCGCCTCGTAGCTCGAGATGAGGGATCCTTTCCCTGCTTCGTCGGGAAAGAGTTCCCGGCGTTCCCGTCGCATCTCAAGAGGAGGCCCTCTCAACAGGAACGGCGAGAGGAACTCCAGGGTCGTGCCACCATTCCAAGAGTCCCCCAGATGTCTCAGTCCATTCCAGAGGAACCTCTTTTCCCTTCACCGGCTCGTCTTTCACGCCGAGGATCGACTCACACCAAGGTGGCACGTGGCACAGCCCTGTGGGAAAGCCTCGTGGGAAAGCCTCGAGGGACAGCCTCGAGGGAAAGCCACAGATCCCTTGATCCACGTGACAGGAAGCGTGACACTACTGCTGCAGCTCGGGAGGAAAGCGCACGTGCATGCCCCCACTCGAGACGAGGCCTGACTCCCCTGGGGAGACTCAGAAGCACCCCAAGATCCATGGCAACACTGGAGAGGAATCCTCGGGTTCCGGCCCCGACTCCACACAAGGACTGAGGCCCCGGCATGGACGGGAGAGGAATCCCGAGAGGTCCCCTAGCAACTCGCATGGGGACTGGCCTTTCCTGAGGCCACCAGAGCGGGTCCCTGAGGTCCCCGTCGTAACTCGAGAAGACCTGCCGCAACTCGAGAAAATCCAGGATGTTCTCCCCTCCAGGCGAGAAGAGGCCCATTTCCGCTGAGGCGTCTCGAGGCTGATCACACCTCACCTCTGGAACTTCGAAAGGGTCCTTCACACCCTTGGTGCAAATCAAGAAGTTCCCCGACCTAGCCGTCTCCACTCGAGAGGAATCACGAGGGTCCCGCCCACATCCAGAGGAGCCCCGTTTCCGCCTCGTAGCTCGAGATGAGGGATCCTTTCCCTGCTTCGTCGGGAAAGAGTTCCCGGCGTTCCCGTCGCATCTCAAGAGGAGGCCCTCTCAACAGGAACGGCGAGAGGAACTCCAGGGTCGTGCCACCATTCCAAGAGTCCCCCAGATGTCTCAGTCCATTCCAGAGGAACCTCTTTTCCCTTCACCGGCTCGTCTTTCACGCCGAGGATCGACTCACACCAAGGTGGCACGTGCCACAGCCCTGTGGGAAAGCCTCGTGGGAAAGCCTCGAGGGACAGCCTCGAGGGAAAGCCACAGATCCCTTGATCCACGTGACAGGAAGCGTGACACTACTGCTGCAGCTCGGGAGGAAAGCGCACGTGCATGCCCCCACTCGAGACGAGGCCTGACTCCCCTGGGGAGACTCAGAAGCACCCCAAGATCCATGGCAACACTGGAGAGGAATCCTCAGGTTCCGGCCCCGACTCCACACAAGGACTGAGGCCCCGGCATGGACGGGAGAGGAATCCCGAGAGGTCCCCTAGCAACTCGCATGGGGACTGGCCTTTCCTGAGGCCACCAGAGCGGGTCCCTGAGGTCCCCGTCGTAACTCGAGAAGACCTGCCGCAACTCGAGAAAATCCAGGAGGTTCTCCCCTCCAGGCGAGATGAGGCCCATTTCCGCTGAGGCGTCTCGAGGCTGATCACACCTCACCTCTGGAACTTCGAAAGGGTCCTTCACACCCTTGGTGCAAATCAAGAGGTTCCCCGACCTAGCCGTCTCCACTCGAGAGGAATCACGAGGGTCCCGCCCACATCCAGAGGAGCCCCGTTTCCGCCTCGTAGCTCGAGATGAGGGATCCTTTCCCTGCTTCGTCGGGAAAGAGTTCCCGGCGTTCCCGTCGCATCTCAAGAGGAGGCCCTCTCAACAGGAACGGCGAGAGGAACTCCAGGGTCGTGCCACCATTCCAAGAGTCCCCCAGATGTCTCAGTCCATTCCAGAGGAACCTCTTTTCCCTTCACCGGCTCGTCTTTCACGCCGAGGATCGACTCACACCAAGGTGGCACGTGGCACAGCCCTGTGGGAAAGCCTCGTGGGAAAGCCTCGAGGGACAGCCTCGAGGGAAAGCCACAGATCCCTTGATCCACGTGACAGGAAGCGTGACACTACTGCTGCAGCTCGGGAGGAAAGCGCACGTGCATGCCCCCACTCGAGACGAGGCCTGACTCCCCTGGGGAGACTCAGAAGCACCCCAAGATCCATGGCAACACTGGAGAGGAATCCTCAGGTTCCGGCCCCGACTCCACACAAGGACTGAGGCCCCGGCATGGACGGGAGAGGAATCCCGAGAGGTCCCCTAGCAACTCGCATGGGGACTGGCCTTTCCTGAGGCCACCAGAGCGGGTCCCTGAGGTCCCCGTCGTAACTCGAGAAGACCTGCCGCAACTCGAGAAAATCCAGGAGGTTCTCCCCTCCAGGCGAGATGAGGCCCATTTCCGCTGAGGCGTCTCGAGGCTGATCACACCTCACCTCTGGAACTTCGAAAGGGTCCTTCACACCCTTGGTGCAAATCCAGAAGTTCCCCGACCTAGCCGTCTCCACTCGAGAGGAATCACGAGAGTCCCGCCCACATCCAGAGGAGCCCCGTTTCCGCCTCGTAGCTCGAGATGAGGGATCCTTTCCCTGCTTCGTCGGGAAAGAGTTCCCGGCGTTCCCGTCGCATCTCAAGAGGAGGCCCTCTCAACAGGAACGGCGAGAGGAACTCCAGGGTCGTGCCACCATTCCAAGAGTCCCCCAGATGTCTCAGTCCATTCCAGAGGAACCTCTTTTCCCTTCACCGGCTCGTCTTTCACGCCGAGGATCGACTCACACCAAGGTGGCACGTGGCACAGCCCTGTGGGAAAGCCTCGTGGGAAAGCCTCGAGGGACAGCCTCGAGGGAAAGCCACAGATCCCTTGATCCACGTGACAGGAAGCGTGACACTACTGCTGCAGCTCGGGAGGAAAGCGCACGTGCATGCCCCCACTCGAGACGAGGCCTGACTCCCCTGGGGAGACTCAGAAGCACCCCAAGATCCATGGCAACACTGGAGAGGAATCCTCGGGTTCCGGCCCCGACTCCACACAAGGACTGAGGCCCCGGCATGGACGGGAGAGGAATCCCGAGAGGTCCCCTAGCAACTCGCATGGGGACTGGCCTTTCCTGAGGCCACCAGAGCGGGTCCCTGAGGTCCCCGTCGTAACTCGAGAAGACCTGCCGCAACTCGAGAAAATCCAGGAGGTTCTCCCCTCCAGGCGAGATGAGGCCCATTTCCGCTGAGGCATCTCGAGGCTGATCACACCTCACCTCTGGAACTTCGAAAGGGTCCTTCACACCCTTGGTGCAAATCCAGAAGTTCCCCGACCTAGCCGTCTCCACTCGAGAGGAATCACGAGAGTCCCGCCCACATCCAGAGGAGCCCCGTTTCCGCCTCGTAGCTCGAGATGAGGGATCCTTTCCCTGCTTCGTCGGGAAAGAGTTCCCGGCGTTCCCGTCGCATCTCAAGAGGAGGCCCTCTCAACAGGAACGGCGAGAGGAACTCCAGGGTCGTGCCACCATTCCAAGAGTCCCCCAGATGTCTCAGTCCATTCCAGAGGAACCTCTTTTCCCTTCACCGGCTCGTCTTTCACGCCGAGGATCGACTCACACCAAGGTGGCACGTGGCACAGCCCTGTGGGAAAGCCTCGTGGGAAAGCCTCGAGGGACAGCCTCGAGGGAAAGCCACAGATCCCTTGATCCACGTGACAGGAAGCGTGACACTACTGCTGCAGCTCGGTAGGAAAGCGCACGTGCATGCCCCCACTCGAGACGAGGCCTGACTCCCCTGGGGAGACTCAGAAGCACCCCAAGATCCATGGCAACACTGGAGAGGAATCCTCGGGTTCCGGCCCCGACTCCACACAAGGACTGAGGCCCCGGCATGGACGGGAGAGGAATCCCGAGAGGTCCCCTAGCAACTCGCATGGGGACTGGCCTTTCCTGAGGCCACCAGAGCGGGTCCCTGAGGTCCCCGTCGTAACTCGAGAAGACCTGCCGCAACTCGAGAAAATCCAGGAGGTTCTCCCCTCCAGGCGAGATGAGGCCCATTTCCGCTGAGGCATCTCGAGGCTGATCACACCTCACCTCTGGAACTTCGAAAGCGTCCTTCACACCCTTGGTGCAAATCCAGAAGTTCCCCGACCTAGCCGTCTCCACTCGAGAGGAATCACGAGAGTCCCGCCCACATCCAGAGGAGCCCCGTTTCCGCCTCGTAGCTCGAGATGAGGGATCCTTTCCCTGCTTCGTCGGGAAAGAGTTCCCGGCGTTCCCGTCGCATCTCAAGAGGAGGCCCTCTCAACAGGAACGGCGAGAGGAACTCCAGGGTCGTGCCACCATTCCAAGAGTCCCCCAGATGTCTCAGTCCATTCCAGAGGAACCTCTTTTCCCTTCACCGGCTCGTCTTTCACGCCGAGGATCGACTCACACCAAGGTGGCACGTGGCACAGCCCTGTGGGAAAGCCTCGTGGGAAAGCCTCGAGGGACAGCCTCGAGGGAAAGCCACAGATCCCTTGATCCACGTGACAGGAAGCGTGACACTACTGCTGCAGCTCGGGAGGAAAGCGCACGTGCATGCCCCCACTCGAGACGAGGCCTGACTCCCCTGGGGAGACTCAGAAGCACCCCAAGATCCATGGCAACACTGGAGAGGAATCCTCAGGTTCCGGCCCCGACTCCACACAAGGACTGAGGCCCCGGCATGGACGGGAGAGGAATCCCGAGAGGTCCCCTAGCAACTCGCATGGGGACTGGCCTTTCCTGAGGCCACCAGAGCGGGTCCCTGAGGTCCCCGTCGTAACTCGAGAAGACCTGCCGCAACTCGAGAAAATCCAGGAGGTTCTCCCCTCCAGGCGAGATGAGGCCCATTTCCGCTGAGGCGTCTCGAGGCTGATCACACCTCACCTCTGGAACTTCGAAAGGGTCCTTCACACCCTTGGTGCAAATCCAGAAGTTCCCCGACCTAGCCGTCTCCACTCGAGAGGAATCACGAGGGTCCCGCCCACATCCAGAGGAGCCCCGTTTCCGCCTCGTAGCTCGAGATGAGGGATCCTTTCCCTGCTTCGTCGGGAAAGAGTTCCCGGCGTTCCCGTCGCATCTCAAGAGGAGGCCCTCTCAACAGGAACGGCGAGAGGAACTCCAGGGTCGTGCCACCATTCCAAGAGTCCCCCAGATGTCTCAGTCCATTCCAGAGGAACCTCTTTTCCCTTCACCGGCTCGTCTTTCACGCCGAGGATCGACTCACACCAAGGTGGCACGTGGCACAGCCCTGTGGGAAAGCCTCGTGGGAAAGCCTCGAGGGACAGCCTCGAGGGAAAGCCACAGATCCCTTGATCCACGTGACAGGAAGCGTGACACTACTGCTGCAGCTCGGGAGGAAAGCGCACGTGCATGCCCCCACTCGAGACGAGGCCTGACTCCCCTGGGGAGACTCAGAAGCACCCCAAGATCCATGGCAACACTGGAGAGGAATCCTCGGGTTCTGGCCCCGACTCCACACAAGGACTGAGGCCCCGGCATGGACGGGAGAGGAATCCCGAGAGGTCCCCTAGCAACTCGCATGGGGACTGGCCTTTCCTGAGGCCACCAGAGCGGGTCCCTGAGGTCCCCGTCGTAACTCGAGAAGACCTGCCGCAACTCGAGAAAATCCAGGAGGTTCTCCCCTCCAGGCGAGATGAGGCCCATTTCCGCTGAGGCGTCTCGAGGCTGATCACACCTCACCTCTGGAACTTCGAAAGGGTCCTTCACACCCTTGGTGCAAATCAAGAAGTTCCCCGACCTAGCCGTCTCCACTCGAGAGGAATCACGAGGGTCCCGCCCACATCCAGAGGAGCCCCGTTTCCGCCTCGTAGCTCGAGATGAGGGATCCTTTCCCTGCTTCGTCGGGAAAGAGTTCCCGGCGTTCCCGTCGCATCTCAAGAGGAGGCCCTCTCAACAGGAACGGCGAGAGGAACTCCAGGGTCGTGCCACCATTCCAAGAGTCCCCCAGATGTCTCAGTCCATTCCAGAGGAACCTCTTTTCCCTTCACCGGCTCGTCTTTCACGCCGAGGATCGACTCACACCAAGGTGGCACGTGGCACAGCCCTGTGGGAAAGCCTCGTGGGAAAGCCTCGAGGGACAGCCTCGAGGGAAAGCCACAGATCCCTTGATCCACGTGACAGGAAGCGTGACACTACTGCTGCAGCTCGGGAGGAAAGCGCACGTGCATGCCCCCACTCGAGACGAGGCCTGACTCCCCTGGGGAGACTCAGAAGCACCCCAAGATCCATGGCAACACTGGAGAGGAATCCTCAGGTTCCGGCCCCGACTCCACACAAGGACTGAGGCCCCGGCATGGACGGGAGAGGAATCCCGAGAGGTCCCCTAGCAACTCGCATGGGGACTGGCCTTTCCTGAGGCCACCAGAGCGGGTCCCTGAGGTCCCCGTCGTAACTCGAGAAGACCTGCCACAACTCGAGAAAATCCAGGCGGTTCTCCCCTACAGGCGAGATGAGGCCCATTTCCGCTGAGGCGTCTCGAGGCTGATCACACCTCACCTCTGGAACTTCGAAAGGGTCCTTCACACCCTTGGTGCAAATCAAGAAGTTCCCCGACCTAGCCGTCTCCACTCGAGAGGAATCACGAGGGTCCCGCCCACATCCAGAGGAGCCCCGTTTCCGCCTCGTAGCTCGAGATGAGGGATCCTTTCCCTGCTTCGTCGGGAAAGAGTTCCCGGCGTTCCCGTCGCATCTCAAGAGGAGGCCCTCTCAACAGGAACGGCGAGAGGAACTCCAGGGTCGTGCCACCATTCCAAGAGTCCCCCAGATGTCTCAGTCCATTCCAGAGGAACCTCTTTTCCCTTCACCGGCTCGTCTTTCACGCCGAGGATCGACTCACACCAAGGTGGCACGTGGCACAGCCCTGTGGGAAAGCCTCGTGGGAAAGCCTCGAGGGACAGCCTCGAGGGAAAGCCACAGATCCCTTGATCCACGTGACAGGAAGCGTGACACTACTGCTGCAGCTCGGGAGGAAAGCGCACGTGCATGCCCCCACTCGAGACGAGGCCTGACTCCCCTGGGGAGACTCAGAAGCACCCCAAGATCCATGGCAACACTGGAGAGGAATCCTCAGGTTCCGGCCCCGACTCCACACAAGGACTGAGGCCCCGGCATGGACGGGAGAGGAATCCCGAGAGGTCCCCTAGCAACTCGCATGGGGACTGGCCTTTCCTGAGGCCACCAGAGCGGGTCCCTGAGGTCCCCGTCGTAACTCGAGAAGACCTGCCACAACTCGAGAAAATCCAGGAGGTTCTCCCCTCCAGGCGAGATGAGGCCCATTTCCGCTGAGGCGTCTCGAGGCTGATCACACCTCACCTCTGGAACTTCGAAAGGGTCCTTCACACCCTTGGTGCAAATCCAGAAGTTCCCCGACCTAGCCGTCTCCACTCGAGAGGAATCACGAGGGTCCCGCCCACATCCAGAGGAGCCCCGTTTCCGCCTCGTAGCTCGAGATGAGGGATCCTTTCCCTGCTTCGTCGGGAAAGAGTTCCCGGCGTTCCCGTCGCATCTCAAGAGGAGGCCCTCTCAACAGGAACGGCGAGAGGAACTCCAGGGTCGTGCCACCATTCCAAGAGTCCCCCAGATGTCTCAGTCCATTCCAGAGGAACCTCTTTTCCCTTCACCGGCTCGTCTTTCACGCCGAGGATCGACTCACACCAAGGTGGCACGTGGCACAGCCCTGTGGGAAAGCCTCGTGGGAAAGCCTCGAGGGACAGCCTCGAGGGAAAGCCACAGATCCCTTGATCCACGTGACAGGAAGCGTGACACTACTGCTGCAGCTCGGGAGGAAAGCGCACGTGCATGCCCCCACTCGAGACGAGGCCTGACTCCCCTGGGGAGACTCAGAAGCACCCCAAGATCCATGGCAACACTGGAGAGGAATCCTCGGGTTCCGGCCCCGACTCCACACAAGGACTGAGGCCCCGGCATGGACGGGAGAGGAATCCCGAGAGGTCCCCTAGCAACTCGCATGGGGACTGGCCTTTCCTGAGGCCACCAGAGCGGGTCCCTGAGGTCCCCGTCGTAACTCGAGAAGACCTGCCACAACTCGAGAAAATCCAGGAGGTTCTCCCCTCCAGGCGAGATGAGGCCCATTTCCGCTGAGGCGTCTCGAGGCTCATCACACCTCACCTCTGGAACTTCGAAAGGCTCCTTCACACCCTTGGTGCAAATCCAGAAGTTCCCCGACCTAGCCGTCTCCACTCGAGAGGAATCACGAGGGTCCCGCCCACATCCAGAGGAGCCCCGTTTCCGCCTCGTAGCTCGAGATGAGGGATCCTTTCCCTGCTTCGTCGGGAAAGAGTTCCCGGCGTTCCCGTCGCATCTCAAGAGGAGGCCCTCTCAACAGGAACGGCGAGAGGAACTCCAGGGTCGTGCCACCATTCCAAGAGTCCCCCAGATGTCTCAGTCCATTCCAGAGGAACCTCTTTTCCCTTCACCGGCTCGTCTTTCACGCCGAGGATCGACTCACACCAAGGTGGCACGTGGCACAGCCCTGTGGGAAAGCCTCGTGGGAAAGCCTCGAGGGACAGCCTCGAGGGAAAGCCACAGATCCCTTGATCCACGTGACAGGAAGCGTGACACTACTGCTGCAGCTCGGGAGGAAAGCGCACGTGCATGCCCCCACTCGAGACGAGGCCTGACTCCCCTGGGGAGACTCAGAAGCACCCCAAGATCCATGGCAACACTGGAGAGGAATCCTCAGGTTCCGGCCCCGACTCCACACAAGGACTGAGGCCCCGGCATGGACGGGAGAGGAATCCCGAGAGGTCCCCTAGCAACTCGCATGGGGACTGGCCTTTCCTGAGGCCACCAGAGCGGGTCCCTGAGGTCCCCGTCGTAACTCGAGAAGACCTGCCACAACTCGAGAAAATCCAGGAGGTTCTCCCCTCCAGGCGAGATGAGGCCCATTTCCGCTGAGGCGTCTCGAGGCTGATCACACCTCACCTCTGGAAATTCGAAAGGGTCCTTCACACCCTTGGTGCAAATCCAGAAGTTCCCCGACCTAGCCGTCTCCACTCGAGAGGAATCACGAGGGTCCCGCCCACATCCAGAGGAGCCCCGTTTCCGCCTCGTAGCTCGAGATGAGGGATCCTTTCCCTGCTTCGTCGGGAAAGAGTTCCCGGCGTTCCCGTCGCATCTCAAGAGGAGGCCCTCTCAACAGGAACGGCGAGAGGAACTCCAGGGTCGTGCCACCATTCCAAGAGTCCCCCAGATGTCTCAGTCCATTCCAGAGGAACCTCTTTTCCCTTCACCGGCTCGTCTTTCACGCCGAGGATCGACTCACACCAAGGTGGCACGTGGCACAGCCCTGTGGGAAAGCCTCGTGGGAAAGCCTCGAGGGACAGCCTCGAGGGAAAGCCACAGATCCCTTGATCCACGTGACAGGAAGCGTGACACTACTGCTGCAGCTCGGGAGGAAAGCGCACGTGCATGCCCCCACTCGAGACGAGGCCTGACTCCCCTGGGGAGACTCAGAAGCACCCCAAGATCCATGGCAACACTGGAGAGGAATCCTCGGGTTCCGGCCCCGACTCCACACAAGGACTGAGGCCCCGGCATGGACGGGAGAGGAATCCCGAGAGGTCCCCTAGCAACTCGCATGGGGACTGGCCTTTCCTGAGGCCACCAGAGCGGGTCCCTGAGGTCCCCGTCGTAACTCGAGAAGACCTGCCACAACTCGAGAAAATCCAGGAGGTTCTCCCCTCCAGGCGAGATGAGGCCCATTTCCGCTGAGGCGTCTCGAGGCTGATCACACCTCACCTCTGGAACTTCGAAAGGCTCCTTCACACCCTTGGTGCAAATCCAGAAGTTCCCCGACCTAGCCGTCTCCACTCGAGAGGAATCACGAGAGTCCCGCCCACATCCAGAGGAGCCCCGTTTCCGCCTCGTAGCTCGAGATGAGGGATCCTTTCCCTGCTTCGTCGGGAAAGAGTTCCCGGCGTTCCCGTCGCATCTCAAGAGGAGGCCCTCTCAACAGGAACGGCGAGAGGAACTCCAGGGTCGTGCCACCATTCCAAGAGTCCCCCAGATGTCTCAGTCCATTCCAGAGGAACCTCTTTTCCCTTCACCGGCTCGTCTTTCACGCCGAGGATCGACTCACACCAAGGTGGCACGTGGCACAGCCCTGTGGGAAAGCCTCATGGGAAAGCCTCGAGGGACAGCCTCGAGGGAAAGCCACAGATCCCTTGATCCACGTGACAGGAAGCGTGACACTACTGCTGCAGCTCGGGAGGAAAGCGCACGTGCATGCCCCCACTCGAGACGAGGCCTGACTCCCCTGGGGAGACTCAGAAGCACCCCAAGATCCATGGCAACACTGGAGAGGAATCCTCGGGTTCCGGCCCCGACTCCACACAAGGACTGAGGCCCCGGCATGGACGGGAGAGGAATCCCGAGAGGTCCCCTAGCAACTCGCATGGGGACTGGCCTTTCCTGAGGCCACCAGAGCGGGTCCCTGAGGTCCCCGTCGTAACTCGAGAAGACCTGCCGCAACTCGAGAAAATCCAGGAGGTTCTCCCCTCCAGGCGAGATGAGGCCCATTTCCGCTGAGGCGTCTCGAGGCTGATCACACCTCACCTCTGGAACTTCGACAGGGTCCTTCACACCCTTGGTGCAAATCCAGAAGTTCCCCGACCTAGCCGTCTCCACTCGAGAGGAATCACGAGAGTCCCGCCCACATCCAGAGGAGCCCCGTTTCCGCCTCGTAGCTCGAGATGAGGGATCCTTTCCCTGCTTCGTCGGGAAAGAGTTCCCGGCGTTCCCGTCGCATCTCAAGAGGAGGCCCTCTCAACAGGAACGGCGAGAGGAACTCCAGGGTCGTGCCACCATTCCAAGAGTCCCCCAGATGTCTCAGTCCATTCCAGAGGAACCTCTTTTCCCTTCACCGGCTCGTCTTTCACGCCGAGGATCGACTCACACCAAGGTGGCACGTGGCACAGCCCTGTGGGAAAGCCTCGTGGGAAAGCCTCGAGGGACAGCCTCGAGGGAAAGCCACAGATCCCTTGATCCACGTGACAGGAAGCGTGACACTACTGCTGCAGCTCGGGAGGAAAGCGCACGTGCATGCCCCCACTCGAGACGAGGCCTGACTCCCCTGGGGAGACTCAGAAGCACCCCAAGATCCATGGCAACACTGGAGAGGAATCCTCAGGTTCCGGCCCCGACTCCACACAAGGACTGAGGCCCCGGCATGGACGGGAGAGGAATCCCGAGAGGTCCCCTAGCAACTCGCATGGGGACTGGCCTTTCCTGAGGCCACCAGAGCGGGTCCCTGAGGTCCCCGTCGTAACTCGAGAAGACCTGCCGCAACTCGAGAAAATCCAGGAGGTTCTCCCCTCCAGGCGAGATGAGGCCCATTTCCGCTGAGGCGTCTCGAGGCTGATCACACCTCACCTCTGGAACTTCGAAAGGGTCCTTCACACCCTTGGTGCAAATCAAGAAGTTCCCCGACCTAGCCGTCTCCACTCGAGAGGAATCACGAGGGTCCCGCCCACATCCAGAGGAGCCCCGTTTCCGCCTCGTAGCTCGAGATGAGGGATCCTTTCCCTGCTTCGTCGGGAAAGAGTTCCCGGCGTTCCCGTCGCATCTCAAGAGGAGGCCCTCTCAACAGGAACGGCGAGAGGAACTCCAGGGTCGTGCCACCATTCCAAGAGTCCCCCAGATGTCTCAGTCCATTCCAGAGGAACCTCTTTTCCCTTCACCGGCTCGTCTTTCACGCCGAGGATCGACTCACACCAAGGTGGCACGTGGCACAGCCCTGTGGGAAAGCCTCGTGGGAAAGCCTCGAGGGACAGCCTCGAGGGAAAGCCACAGATCCCTTGATCCACGTGACAGGAAGCGTGACACTACTGCTGCAGCTCGGGAGGAAAGCGCACGTGCATGCCCCCACTCGAGACGAGGCCTGACTCCCCTGGGGAGACTCAGAAGCACCCCAAGATCCATGGCAACACTGGAGAGGAATCCTCGGGTTCCGGCCCCGACTCCACACAAGGACTGAGGCCCCGGCATGGACGGGAGAGGAATCCCGAGAGGTCCCCTAGCAACTCGCATGGGGACTGGCCTTTCCTGAGGCCACCAGAGCGGGTCCCTGAGGTCCCCGTCGTAACTCGAGAAGACCTGCCACAACTCGAGAAAATCCAGGAGGTTCTCCCCTCCAGGCGAGATGAGGCCCATTTCCGCTGAGGCGTCTCGAGGCTGATCACACCTCACCTCTGGAACTTCGAAAGGCTCCTTCACACCCTTGGTGCAAATCCAGAAGTTCCCCGACCTAGCCGTCTCCACTCGAGAGGAATCACGAGAGTCCCGCCCACATCCAGAGGAGCCCCGTTTCCGCCTCGTAGCTCGAGATGAGGGATCCTTTCCCTGCTTCGTCGGGAAAGAGTTCCCGGCGTTCCCGTCGCATCTCAAGAGGAGGCCCTCTCAACAGGAACGGCGAGAGGAACTCCAGGGTCGTGCCACCATTCCAAGAGTCCCCCAGATGTCTCAGTCCATTCCAGAGGAACCTCTTTTCCCTTCACCGGCTCGTCTTTCACGCCGAGGATCGACTCACACCAAGGTGGCACGTGGCACAGCCCTGTGGGAAAGCCTCATGGGAAAGCCTCGAGGGACAGCCTCGAGGGAAAGCCACAGATCCCTTGATCCACGTGACAGGAAGCGTGACACTACTGCTGCAGCTCGGGAGGAAAGCGCACGTGCATGCCCCCACTCGAGACGAGGCCTGACTCCCCTGGGGAGACTCAGAAGCACCCCAAGATCGATGGCAACACTGGAGAGGAATCCTCGGGTTCCGGCCCCGACTCCACACAAGGACTGAGGCCCCGGCATGGACGGGAGAGGAATCCCGAGAGGTCCCCTAGCAACTCGCATGGGGACTGGCCTTTCCTGAGGCCACCAGAGCGGGTCCCTGAGGTCCCCGTCGTAACTCGAGAAGACCTGCCGCAACTCGAGAAAATCCAGGAGGTTCTCCCCTCCAGGCGAGATGAGGCCCATTTCCGCTGAGGCGTCTCGAGGCTGATCACACCTCACCTCTGGAACTTCGACAGGGTCCTTCACACCCTTGGTGCAAATCCAGAAGTTCCCCGACCTAGCCGTCTCCACTCGAGAGGAATCACGAGAGTCCCGCCCACATCCAGAGGAGCCCCGTTTCCGCCTCGTAGCTCGAGATGAGGGATCCTTTCCCTGCTTCGTCGGGAAAGAGTTCCCGGCGTTCCCGTCGCATCTCAAGAGGAGGCCCTCTCAACAGGAACGGCGAGAGGAACTCCAGGGTCGTGCCACCATTCCAAGAGTCCCCCAGATGTCTCAGTCCATTCCAGAGGAACCTCTTTTCCCTTCACCGGCTCGTCTTTCACGCCGAGGATCGACTCACACCAAGGTGGCACGTGGCACAGCCCTGTGGGAAAGCCTCGTGGGAAAGCCTCGAGGGACAGCCTCGAGGGAAAGCCACAGATCCCTTGATCCACGTGACAGGAAGCGTGACACTACTGCTGCAGCTCGGGAGGAAAGCGCACGTGCATGCCCCCACTCGAGACGAGGCCTGACTCCCCTGGGGAGACTCAGAAGCACCCCAAGATCCATGGCAACACTGGAGAGGAATCCTCAGGTTCCGGCCCCGACTCCACACAAGGACTGAGGCCCCGGCATGGACGGGAGAGGAATCCCGAGAGGTCCCCTAGCAACTCGCATGGGGACTGGCCTTTCCTGAGGCCACCAGAGCGGGTCCCAGAGGTCCCCGTCGTAACTCGAGAAGACCTGCCGCAACTCGAGAAAATCCAGGAGGTTCTCCCCTCCAGGCGAGATGAGGCCCATTTCCGCTGAGGCGTCTCGAGGCTGATCACACCTCACCTCTGGAACTTCGAAAGGGTCCTTCACACCCTTGGTGCAAATCAAGAAGTTCCCCGACCTAGCCGTCTCCACTCGAGAGGAATCACGAGGGTCCCGCCCACATCCAGAGGAGCCCCGTTTCCGCCTCGTAGCTCGAGATGAGGGATCCTTTCCCTGCTTCGTCAGGAGAGAGTTCCCGGCGTTCCCGTCGCATCTCAAGAGGAGGCCCTCTCAACAGGAACGGCGAGAGGAACTCCAGGGTCGTGCCACCATTCCAAGAGTCCCCCAGATGTCTCAGTCCATTCCAGAGGAACCTCTTTTCCCTTCACCGGCTCGTCTTTCACGCCGAGGATCGACTCACACCAAGGTGGCACGTGGCACAGCCCTGTGGGAAAGCCTCGTGGGAAAGCCTCGAGGGACAGCCTCGAGGGAAAGCCACAGATCCCTTGATCCACGTGACAGGAAGCGTGACACTACTGCTGCAGCTCGGGAGGAAAGCGCACGTGCATGCCCCCACTCGAGACGAGGCCTGAATCCCCTGGGGAGACTCAGAAGCACCCCAAGATCCATGGCAACACTGGAGAGGAATCCTCAGGTTCCGGCCCCGACTCCACACAAGGACTGAGGCCCCGGCATGGACGGGAGAGGAATCCCGAGAGGTCCCCTAGCAACTCGCATGGGGACTGGCCTTTCCTGAGGCCACCAGAGCGGGTCCCTGAGGTCCCCGTCGTAACTCGAGAAGACCTGCCACAACTCGAGAAAATCCAGGAGGTTCTCCCCTCCAGGCGAGATGAGGCCCATTTCCGCTGAGGCGTCTCGAGGCTGATCACACCTCACCTCTGGAACTTCGAAAGGGTCCTTCACACCCTTGGTGCAAATCAAGAAGTTCCCCGACCTAGCCGTCTCCACTCGAGAGGAATCACGAGGGTCCCGCCCACATCCAGAGGAGCCCCGTTTCCGCCTCGTAGCTCGAGATGAGGGATCCTTTCCCTGCTTCGTCGGGAAAGAGTTCCCGGCGTTCCCGTCGCATCTCAAGAGGAGGCCCTCTCAACAGGAACGGCGAGAGGAACTCCAGGGTCGTGCCACCATTCCAAGAGTCCCCCAGATGTCTCAGTCCATTCCAGAGGAACCTCTTTTCCCTTCACCGGCTCGTCTTTCACGCCGAGGATCGACTCACACCAAGGTGGCACGTGGCACAGCCCTGTGGGAAAGCCTCGTGGGAAAGCCTCGAGGGACAGCCTCGAGGGAAAGCCACAGATCCCTTGATCCACGTGACAGGAAGCGTGACACTACTGCTGCAGCTCGGGAGGAAAGCGCACGTGCATGCCCCCACTCGAGACGAGGCCTGACTCCCCTGGGGAGACTCAGAAGCACCCCAAGATCCATGGCAACACTGGAGAGGAATCCTCAGGTTCCGGCCCCGACTCCACACAAGGACTGAGGCCCCGGCATGGACGGGAGAGGAATCCCGAGAGGTCCCCTAGCAACTCGCATGGGGACTGGCCTTTCCTGAGGCCACCAGAGCGGGTCCCTGAGGTCCCCGTCGTAACTCGAGAAGACCTGCCGCAACTCGAGAAAATCCAGGAGGTTCTCCCCTCCAGGCGAGATGAGGCCCATTTCCGCTGAGGCGTCTCGAGGCTGATCACACCTCACCTCTGGAACTTCGAAAGGGTCCTTCACACCCTTGGTGCAAATCAAGAAGTTCCCCGACCTAGCCGTCTCCACTCGAGAGGAATCACGAGGGTCCCGCCCACATCCAGAGGAGCCCCGTTTCCGCCTCGTAGCTCGAGATGAGGGATCCTTTCACTGCTTCGTCGGGAAAGAGTTCCCGGCGTTCCCGTCGCATCTCAAGAGGAGGCCCTCTCAACAGGAACGGCGAGAGGAACTCCAGGGTCGTGCCACCATTCCAAGAGTCCCCCAGATGTCTCAGTCCATTCCAGAGGAACCTCTTTTCCCTTCACCGGCTCGTCTTTCACGCCGAGGATCGACTCACACCAAGGTGGCACGTGGCACAGCCCTGTGGGAAAGCCTCGTGGGAAAGCCTCGAGGGACAGCCTGGAGGGAAAGCCACAGATCCCTTGATCCACGTGACAGGAAGCGTGACACTACTGCTGCAGCTCGGGAGGAAAGCGCACGTGCATGCCCCCACTCGAGACGAGGCCTGACTCCCCTGGGGAGACTCAGAAGCACCCCAAGATCCATGGCAACACTGGAGAGGAATCCTCAGGTTCCGGCCCCGACTCCACACAAGGACTGAGGCCCCGGCATGGACGGGAGAGGAATCCCGAGAGGTCCCCTAGCAACTCGCATGGGGACTGGCCTTTCCTGAGGCCACCAGAGCGGGTCCCTGAGGTCCCCGTCGTAACTCGAGGACCTGCCGCAACTCGAGAAAATCCAGGAGGTTCTCCCCTCCAGGCGAGATGAGGCCCATTTCCGCTGAGGCGTCTCGAGGCTGATCACACCTCACCTCTGGAACTTCGAAAGGGTCCTTCACACCCTTGGTGCAAATCCAGAAGTTTCCCGACCTAGCCGTCTCCACTCGAGAGGAATCACGAGAGTCCCGCCCACATCCAGAGGAGCCCCGTTTCCGCCTCGTAGCTCGAGATGAGGGATCCTTTCCCTGCTTCGTCGGGAAAGAGTTCCCGGCGTTCCCGTCGCATCTCAAGAGGAGGCCCTCTCAACAGGAACGGCGAGAGGAACTCCAGGGTCGTGCCACCATTCCAAGAGTCCCCCAGATGTCTCAGTCCATTCCAGAGGAACCTCTTTTCCCTTCACCGGCTCGTCTTTCACGCCGAGGATCGACTCACACCAAGGTGGCACGTGGCACAGCCCTGTGGGAAAGCCTCGTGGGAAAGCCTCGAGGGACAGCCTCGAGGGAAAGCCACAGATCCCTTGATCCACGTGACAGGAAGCGTGACACTACAGCTGCAGCTCGGGAGGAAAGCGCACGTGCATGCCCCCACTCGAGACGAGGCCTGACTCCCCTGGGGAGACTCAGAAGCACCCCAAGATCCATGGCAACACTGGAGAGGAAACCTCGGGTTCCGGCCCCGACTCCACACAAGGAATGAGGCCCCGGCATGGACGGGAGAGGAATCCCGAGAGGTCCCCTAGCAACTCGCATGGGGACTGGCCTTTCCTGAGGCCACCAGAGCGGGTCCCTGAGGTCCCCGTCGTAACTCGAGAAGACCTGCCGCAACTCGAGAAAATCCAGGAGGTTCTCCCCTCCAGGCGAGATGAGGCCCATTTCCGCTGAGGCGTCTCGAGGCTGATCACACCTCACCTCTGGAACTTCGAAAGGGTCATTCACACCCTTGGTGCAAATCAAGAAGTTCCCCGACCTAGCCGTCTCCACTCGAGAGGAATCACGAGGGTCCCGCCCACATCCAGAGGAGCCCCGTTTCCGCCTCGTAGCTCGAGATGAGGGATCCTTTCCCTGCTTCGTCGGGAAAGAGTTCCCGGCGTTCCCGTCGCATCTCAAGAGGAGGCCCTCTCAACAGGAACGGCGAGAGGAACTCCAGGGTCGTGCCACCATTCCAAGAGTCCCCCAGATGTCTCAGTCCATTCCAGAGGAACCTCTTTTCCCTTCACCGGCTCGTCTTTCACGCCGAGGATCGACTCACACCAAGGTGGCACGTGGCACAGCCCTGTGGGAAAGCCTCGTGGGAAAGCCTCGAGGGACAGCCTGGAGGGAAAGCCACAGATCCCTTGATCCACGTGACAGGAAGCGTGACACTACTGCTGCAGCTCGGGAGGAAAGCGCACGTGCATGCCCCCACTCGAGACGAGGCCTGACTCCCCTGGGGAGACTCAGAAGCACCCCAAGATCCATGGCAACACTGGAGAGGAATCCTCAGGTTCCGGCCCCGACTCCACACAAGGACTGAGGCCCCGGCATGGACGGGAGAGGAATCCCGAGAGGTCCCCTAGCAACTCGCATGGGGACTGGCCTTTCCTGAGGCCACCAGAGCGGGTCCCTGAGGTCCCCGTCGTAACTCGAGAAGACCTGCCACAACTCGAGAAAATCCAGGAGGTTCTCCCCTCCAGGCGAGATGAGGCCCATTTCCACTGAGGCGTCTCGAGGCTGATCACACCTCACCTCTGGAACTTCGAAAGGGTCCTTCACACCCTTGGTGCAAATCCAGAAGTTCCCCGACCTAGCCGTCTCCACTCGAGAGGAATCACGAGGGTCCCGCCCACATCCAGAGGAGCCCCGTTTCCGCCTCGTAGCTCGAGATGAGGGATCCTTTCCCTGCTTCGTCGGGAAAGAGTTCCCGGCGTTCCCGTCGCATCTCAAGAGGAGGCCCTCTCAACAGGAACGGCGAGAGGAACTCCAGGGTCGTGCCACCATTCCAAGAGTCCCCCAGATGTCTCAGTCCATTCCAGAGGAACCTCTTTTCCCTTCACCGGCTCGTCTTTCACGCCGAGGATCGACTCACACCAAGGTGGCACGTGGCACAGCCCTGTGGGAAAGCCTCGTGGGAAAGCCTCGAGGGACAGCCTCGAGGGAAAGCCACAGATCCCTTGATCCACGTGACAGGAAGCGTGACACTACTGCTGCAGCTCGGGAGGAAAGCGCACGTGCATGCCCCCACTCGAGACGAGGCCTGACTCCCCTGGGGAGACTCAGAAGCACCCCAAGATCCATGGCAACACTGGAGAGGAATCCTCAGGTTCCGGCCCCGACTCAACACAAGGACTGAGGCCCCGGCATGGACGGGAGAGGAATCCCGAGAGGTCCCCTAGCAACTCGCATGGGGACTGGCCTTTCCTGAGGCCACCAGAGCGGGTCCCTGAGGTCCCCGTCGTAACTCGAGAAGACCTGCCACAACTCGAGAAAATCCAGGAGGTTCTCCCCTCCAGGCGAGATGAGGCCCATTTCCGCTGAGGCGTCTCGAGGCTGATCACACCTCACCTCTGGAACTTCGAAAGGGTCCTTCACACCCTTGGTGCAAATCAAGAAGTTCCCCGACCTAGCCGTCTCCACTCGAGAGGAATCACGAGGGTCCCGCCCACATCCAGAGGAGCCCCGTTTCCGCCTCGTAGCTCGAGATGAGGGATCCTTTCCCTGCTTCGTCGGGAAAGAGTTCCCGGCGTTCCCGTCGCATCTCAAGAGGAGGCCCTCTCAACAGGAACGGCGAGAGGAACTCCAGGGTCGTGCCACCATTCCAAGAGTCCCCCAGATGTCTCAGTCCATTCCAGAGGAACCTCTTTTCCCTTCACCGGCTCGTCTTTCACGCCGAGGATCGACTCACACCAAGGTGGCACGTGGCACAGCCCTGTGGGAAAGCCTCGTGGGAAAGCCTCGAGGGACAGCCTGGAGGGAAAGACACAGATCCCTTGATCCACGTGACAGGAAGCGTGACACTACTGCTGCAGCTCGGGAGGAAAGCGCACGTGCATGCCCCCACTCGAGACGAGGCCTGACTCCCCTGGGGAGACTCAGAAGCACCCCAAGATCCATGGCAACACTGGAGAGGAATCCTCAGGTTCCGGCCCCGACTCCACACAAGGACTGAGGCCCCGGCATGGACGGGAGAGGAATCCCGAGAGGTCCCCTAGCAACTCGCATGGGGAATGGCCTTTCCTGAGGCCACCAGAGCGGGTCCCTGAGGTCCCCGTCGTAACTCGAGGACCTGCCGCAACTCGAGAAAATCCAGGAGGTTCTCCCCTCCAGGCGAGATGAGGCCCATTTCCGCTGAGGCGTCTCGAGGCTGATCACACCTCACCTCTGGAACTTCGAAAGGGTCCTTCACACCCTTGGTGCAAATCCAGAAGTTTCCCGACCTAGCCGTCTCCACTCGAGAGGAATCACGAGAGTCCCGCCCACATCCAGAGGAGCCCCGTTTCCGCCTCGTAGCTCGAGATGAGGGATCCTTTCCCTGCTTCGTCGGGAAAGAGTTCCCGGCGTTCCCGTCGCATCTCAAGAGGAGGCCCTCTCAACAGGAACGGCGAGAGGAACTCCAGGGTCGTGCCACCATTCCAAGAGTCCCCCAGATGTCTCAGTCCATTCCAGAGGAACCTCTTTTCCCTTCACCGGCTCGTCTTTCACGCCGAGGATCGACTCACACCAAGGTGGCACGTGGCACAGCCCTGTGGGAAAGCCTCGTGGGAAAGCCTCGAGGGACAGCCTCGAGGGAAAGCCACAGATCCCTTGATCCACGTGACAGGAAGCGTGACACTACTGCTGCAGCTCGGGAGGAAAGCGCACGTGCATGCCCCCACTCGAGACGAGGCCTGACTCCCCTGGGGAGACTCAGAAGCACCCCAAGATCCATGGCAACACTGGAGAGGAAACCTCGGGTTCCGGCCCCGACTCCACACAAGGACTGAGGCCCCGGCATGGACGGGAGAGGAATCCCGAGAGGTCCCCTAGCAACTCGCATGGGGACTGGCCTTTCCTGAGGCCACCAGAGCGGGTCCCTGAGGTCCCCGTCGTAACTCGAGAAGACCTGCCGCAACTCGAGAAAATCCAGGAGGTTCTCCCCTCCAGGCGAGATGAGGCCCATTTCCGCTGAGGCGTCTCGAGGCTGATCACACCTCACCTCTGGAACTTCGAAAGGGTCCTTCACACCCTTGGTGCAAATCAAGAAGTTCCCCGACCTAGCCGTCTCCACTCGAGAGGAATCACGAGGGTCCCGCCCACATCCAGAGGAGCCCCGTTTCCGCCTCGTAGCTCGAGATGAGGGATCCTTTCCCTGCTTCGTCGGGAAAGAGTTCCCGGCGTTCCCGTCGCATCTCAAGAGGAGGCCCTCTCAACAGGAACGGCGAGAGGAACTCCAGGGTCGTGCCACCATTCCAAGAGTCCCCCAGATGTCTCAGTCCATTCCAGAGGAACCTCTTTTCCCTTCACCGGCTCGTCTTTCACGCCGAGGATCGACTCACACCAAGGTGGCACGTGGCACAGCCCTGTGGGAAAGCCTCGTGGGAAAGCCTCGAGGGACAGCCTCGAGGGAAAGCCACAGATCCCTTGATCCACGTGACAGGAAGCGTGACACTACTGCTGCAGCTCGGGAGGAAAGCGCACGTGCATGCCCCCACTCGAGACGAGGCCTGACTCCCCTGGGGAGACTCAGAAGCACCCCAAGATCCATGGCAACACTGGAGAGGAAACCTCGGGTTCCGGCCCCGACTCCACACAAGGACTGAGGCCCCGGCATGGACGGGAGAGGAATCCCGAGAGGTCCCCTAGCAACTCGCATGGGGACTGGCCTTTCCTGAGGCCACCAGAGCGGGTCCCTGAGGTCCCCGTCGTAACTCGAGAAGACCTGCCGCAACTCGAGAAAATCCAGGAGGTTCTCCCCTCCAGGCGAGATGAGGCCCATTTCCGCTGAGGCGTCTCGAGGCTGATCACACCTCACCTCTGGAACTTCGAAAGGGTCCTTCACACCCTTGGTGCAAATCAAGAAGTTCCCCGACCTAGCCGTCTCCACTCGAGAGGAATCACGAGGGTCCCGCCCACATCCAGAGGAGCCCCGTTTCCGCCTCGTAGCTCGAGATGAGGGATCCTTTCCCTGCTTCGTCGGGAAAGAGTTCCCGGCGTTCCCGTCGCATCTCAAGAGGAGGCCCTCTCAACAGGAACGGCGAGAGGAACTCCAGGGTCGTGCCACCATTCCAAGAGTCCCCCAGATATCTCAGTCCATTCCAGAGGAAGCTCTTTTCCCTTCACCGGCTCGTCTTTCACGCCGAGGATCGACTCACACCAAGGTGGCACGTGGCACAGCCCTGTGGGAAAGCCTCGTGGGAAAGCCTCGAGGGACAGCCTCGAGGGAAAGCCACAGATCCCTTGATCCACGTGACAGGAAGCGTGACACTACTGCTGCAGCTCGGGAGGAAAGCGCACGTGCATGCCCCCACTCGAGACGAGGCCTGACTCCCCTGGGGAGACTCAGAAGCACCCCAAGATCCATGGCAACACTGGAGAGGAATCCTCAGGTTCCGGCCCCGACTCCACACAAGGACTGAGGCCCCGGCATGGACGGGAGAGGAATCCCGAGAGGTCCCCTAGCAACTCGCATGGGGACTGGCCTTTCCTGAGGCCACCAGAGCGGGTCCCTGAGGTCCCCGTCGTAACTCGAGAAGACCTGCCACAACTCGAGAAAATCCAGGAGGTTCTCCCCTCCAGGCGAGATGAGGCCCATTTCCGCTGAGGCGTCTCGAGGCTGATCACACCTCACCTCTGGAACTTCGAAAGGGTCCTTCACACCCTTGGTGCAAATCAAGAAGTTCCCCGACCTAGCCGTCTCCACTCGAGAGGAATCACGAGGGTCCCGCCCACATCCAGAGGAGCCCCGTTTCCGCCTCGTAGCTCGAGATGAGGGATCCTTTCCCTGCTTCGTCGGGAAAGAGTTCCCGGCGTTCCCGTCGCATCTCAAGAGGAGGCCCTCTCAACAGGAACGGCGAGAGGAACTCCAGGGTCGTGCCACCATTCCAAGAGTCCCCCAGATGTCTCAGTCCATTCCAGAGGAACCTCTTTTCCCTTCACCGGCTCGTCTTTCACGCCGAGGATCGACTCACACCAAGGTGGCACGTGGCACAGCCCTGTGGGAAAGCCTCGTGGGAAAGCCTCGAGGGACAGCCTCGAGGGAAAGCCACAGATCCCTTGATCCACGTGACAGGAAGCGTGACACTACTGCTGCAGCTCGGGAGGAAAGCGCACGTGCATGCCCCCACTCGAGACGAGGCCTGACTCCCCTGGGGAGACTCAGAAGCACCCCAAGATCCATGGCAACACTGGAGAGGAATCCTCAGGTTCCGGCCCCGACTCCACACAAGGACTGAGGCCCCGGCATGGACGGGAGAGGAATCCCGAGAGGTCCCCTAGCAACTCGCATGGGGACTGGCCTTTCCTGAGGCCACCAGAGCGGGTCCCTGAGGTCCCCGTCGTAACTCGAGAAGACCTGCCACAACTCGAGAAAATCCAGGAGGTTCTCCCCTCCAGGCGAGATGAGTCCCATTTCCGCTGAGGCGTCTCGAGGCTGATCACACCTCACCTCTGGAACTTCGAAAGGGTCCTTCACACCCTTGGTGCAAATCAAGAAGTTCCCCGACCTAGCCGTCTCCACTCGAGAGGAATCACGAGGGTCCCGCCCACATCCAGAGGAGCCCCGTTTCCGCCTCGTAGCTCGAGATGAGGGATCCTTTCCCTGCTTCGTCGGGAAAGAGTTCCCGGCGTTCCCGTCGCATCTCAAGAGGAGGCCCTCTCAACAGGAACGGCGAGAGGAACTCCAGGGTCGTGCCACCATTCCAAGAGTCCCCCAGATGTCTCAGTCCATTCCAGAGGAACCTCTTTTCCCTTCACCGGCTCGTCTTTCACGCCGAGGATCGACTCACACCAAGGTGGCACGTGCCACAGCCCTGTGGGAAAGCCTCGTGGGAAAGCCTCGAGGGACAGCCTCGAGGGAAAGCCACAGATCCCTTGATCCACGTGACAGGAAGCGTGACACTACTGCTGCAGCTCGGGAGGAAAGCGCACGTGCATGCCCCCACTCGAGACGAGGCCTGACTCCCCTGGGGAGACTCAGAAGCACCCCAAGATCCATGGCAACACTGGAGAGGAATCCTCAAGTTCCGGCCCCGACTCCACACAAGGACTGAGGCCCCGGCATGGACGGGAGAGGAATCCCGAGAGGTCCCCTAGCAACTCGCATGGGGACTGGCCTTTCCTGAGGCCACCAGAGCGGGTCCCTGAGGTCCCCGTCGTAACTCGAGAAGACCTGCCACAACTCGAGAAAATCCAGGAGGTTCTCCCCTCCAGGCGAGATGAGTCCCATTTCCGCTGAGGCGTCTCGAGGCTGATCACACCTCACCTCTGGAACTTCGAAAGGGTCCTTCACACCCTTGGTGCAAATCAAGAAGTTCCCCGACCTAGCCGTCTCCACTCGAGAGGAATCACGAGGGTCCCGCCCACATCCAGAGGAGCCCCGTTTCCGCCTCGTAGCTCGAGATGAGGGATCCTTTCCCTGCTTCGTCGGGAAAGAGTTCCCGGCGTTCCCGTCGCATCTCAAGAGGAGGCCCTCTCAACAGGAACGGCGAGAGGAACTCCAGGGTCGTGCCACCATTCCAAGAGTCCCCCAGATGTCTCAGTCCATTCCAGAGGAACCTCTTTTCCCTTCACCGGCTCGTCTTTCACGCCGAGGATCGACTCACACCAAGGTGGCACGTGGCACAGCCCTGTGGGAAAGCCTCGTGGGAAAGCCTCGAGGGACAGCCTGGAGGGAAAGCCACAGATCCCTTGATCCACGTGACAGGAAGCGTGACACTACTGCTGCAGCTCGGGAGGAAAGCGCACGTGCATGCCCCCACTCGAGACGAGGCCTGACTCTCCTGGGGAGACTCAGAAGCACCCCAAGATCCATGGCAACACTGGAGAGGAATCCTCAGGTTCCGGCCCCGACTCCACACAAGGACTGAGGCCCCGGCATGGACGGGAGAGGAATCCCGAGAGGTCCCCTAGCAACTCGCATGGGGAATGGCCTTTCCTGAGGCCACCAGAGCGGGTCCCTGAGGTCCCCGTCGTAACTCGAGGACCTGCCGCAACTCGAGAAAATCCAGGAGGTTCTCCCCTCCAGGCGAGATGAGGCCCATTTCCGCTGAGGCGTCTCGAGGCTGATCACACCTCACCTCTGGAACTTCGAAAGGGTCCTTCACACCCTTGGTGCAAATCCAGAAGTTTCCCGACCTAGCCGTCTCCACTCGAGAGGAATCACGAGAGTCCCGCCCACATCCAGAGGAGCCCCGTTTCCGCCTCGTAGCTCGAGATGAGGGATCCTTTCCCTGCTTCGTCGGGAAAGAGTTCCCGGCGTTCCCGTCGCATCTCAAGAGGAGGCCCTCTCAACAGGAACGGCGAGAGGAACTCCAGGGTCGTGCCACCATTCCAAGAGTCCCCCAGATGTCTCAGTCCATTCCAGAGGAACCTCTTTTCCCTTCACCGGCTCGTCTTTCACGCCGAGGATCGACTCACACCAAGGTGGCACGTGGCACAGCCCTGTGGGAAAGCCTCGTGGGAAAGCCTCGAGGGACAGCCTCGAGGGAAAGCCACAGATCCCTTGATCCACGTGACAGGAAGCGTGACACTACTGCTGCAGCTCGGGAGGAAAGCGCACGTGCATGCCCCCACTCGAGACGAGGCCTGAATACCCCTGGGGAGACTCAGAAGCACCCCAAGATCCATGGCAACACTGGAGAGGAAACCTCGGGTTCCGGCCCCGACTCCACACAAGGACTGAGGCCCCGGCATGGACGGGAGAGGAATCCCGAGAGGTCACCTAGCAACTCGCATGGGGACTGGCCTTTCCTGAGGCCACCAGAGCGGGTCCCTGAGGTCCCCGTCGTAACTCGAGAAGACCTGCCGCAACTCGAGAAAATCCAGGAGGTTCACCCCTCCAGGCGAGATGAGGCCCATTTCCGCTGAGGCGTCTCGAGGCTGATCACACCTCACCTCTGGAACTTCGAAAGGGTCCTTCACACCCTTGGTGCAAATCAAGAAGTTCCCCGACCTAGCCGTCTCCACTCGAGAGGAATCACGAGGGTCCCGCCCACATCCAGAGGAGCCCCGTTTCCGCCTCGTAGCTCGAGATGAGGGATCCTTTCCCTGCTTCGTCGGGAAAGAGTTCCCGGCGTTCCCGTCGCATCTCAAGAGGAGGCCCTCTCAACAGGAACGGCGAGAGGAACTCCAGGGTCGTGCCACCATTCCAAGAGTCCCCCAGATGTCTCAGTCCATTCCAGAGGAACCTCTTTTCCCTTCACCGGCTCGTCTTTCACGCCGAGGATCGACTCACACCAAGGTGGCACGTGGCACAGCCCTGTGGGAAAGCCTCGTGGGAAAGCCTCGAGGGACAGCCTCGAGGGAAAGCCACAGATCCCTTGATCCACGTGACAGGAAGCGTGACACTATTGCTGCAGCTCGGGAGGAAAGCGCACGTGCATGCCCCCACTCGAGACGAGGCCTGACTCCCCTGGGGAGACTCAGAAGCACCCCAAGATCCATGGCAACACTGGAGAGGAATCCTCAGGTTCCGGCCCCGACTCCACACAAGGACTGAGGCCCCGGCATGGACGGGAGAGGAATCCCGAGAGGTCCCCTAGCAACTCGCATGGGGACTGGCCTTTCCTGAGGCCACCAGAGCGGGTCCCTGAGGTCCCCGTCGTAACTCGAGAAGACCTGCCACAACTCGAGAAAATCCAGGAGGTTCTCCCCTCCAGGCGAGATGAGGCCCATTTCCGCTGAGGCGTCTCGAGGCTGATCACACCTCACCTCTGGAACTTCGAAAGGGTCCTTCACACCCTTGGTGCAAATCAAGAAGTTCCCCGACCTAGCCGTCTCCACTCGAGAGGAATCACGAGGGTCCCGCCCACATCCAGAGGAGCCCCGTTTCCGCCTCGTAGCTCGAGATGAGGGATCCTTTCCCTGCTTCGTCGGGAAAGAGTTCCCGGCGTTCCCGTCGCATCTCAAGAGGAGGCCCTCTCAACAGGAACGGCGAGAGGAACTCCAGGGTCGTGCCACCATTCCAAGAGTCCCCCAGATGTCTCAGTCCATTCCAGAGGAACCTCTTTTCCCTTCACCGGCTCGTCTTTCACGCCGAGGATCGACTCACACCAAGGTGGCACGTGGCACAGCCCTGTGGGAAAGCCTCGTGGGAAAGCCTCGAGGGACAGCCTCGAGGGAAAGCCACAGATCCCTTGATCCACGTGACAGGAAGCGTGACACTACTGCTGCAGCTCGGGAGGAAAGCGCACGTGCATGCCCCCACTCGAGACGAGGCCTGACTCCCCTGGGGAGACTCAGAAGCACCCCAAGATCCATGGCAACACTGGAGAGGAATCCTCAGCTTCCGGCCCCGACTCCACACAAGGACTGAGGCCCCGGCATGGACGGGAGAGGAATCCCGAGAGGTCCCCTAGCAACTCGCATGGGGACTGGCCTTTCCTGAGGCCACCAGAGCGGGTCCCTGAGGTCCCCGTCGTAACTCGAGAAGACCTGCCACAACTCGAGAAAATCCAGGAGGTTCTCCCCTCCAGGCGAGATGAGGCCCATTTCCGCTGAGGCGTCTCGAGGCTGATCACACCTCACCTCTGGAACTTCGAAAGGGTCCTTCACACCCTTGGTGCAAATCAAGAAGTTCCCCGACATACCCGTCTCCACTCGAGAGGAATCACGAGGGTCCCGCCCACATCCAGAGGAGCCCCGTTTCCGCCTCGTAGCTCGAGATGAGGGATCCTTTCCCTGCTTCGTCGGGAAAGAGTTCCCGGCGTTCCCGTCGCATCTCAAGAGGAGGCCCTCTCAACAGGAACGGCGAGAGGAACTCCAGGGTCGTGCCACCATTCCAAGAGTCCCCCAGATGTCTCAGTCCATTCCAGAGGAACCTCTTTTCCCTTCACCGGCTCGTCTTTCACGCCGAGGATCGACTCACACCAAGGTGGCACGTGGCACAGCCCTGTGGGAAAGCCTCGTGGGAAAGCCTCGAGGGACAGCCTCGAGGGAAAGCCACAGATCCCTTGATCCACGTGACAGGAAGCGTGACACTACTGCTGCAGCTCGGGAGGAAAGCGCACGTGCATGCCCCCACTCGAGACGAGGCCTGACTCCCCTGGGGAGACTCAGAAGCACCCCAAGATCCATGGCAACACTGGAGAGGAAACCTCGGGTTCCGGCCCCGACTCCACACAAGGACTGAGGCCCCGGCATGGACGGGAGAGGAATCCCGAGAGGTCACCTAGCAACTCGCATGGGGACTGGCCTTTCCTGAGGCCACCAGAGCGGGTCCCTGAGGTCCCCGTCGTAACTCGAGAAGACCTGCCGCAACTCGAGAAAATCCAGGAGGTTCTCCCCTCCAGGCGAGATGAGGCCCATTTCCGCTGAGGCGTCTCGAGGCTGATCACACCTCACCTCTGGAACTTCGAAAGGGTCCTTCACACCCTTGGTGCAAATCAAGAAGTTCCCCGACCTAGCCGTCTCCACTCGAGAGGAATCACGAGGGTCCCGCCCACATCCAGAGGAGCCCCGTTTCCGCCTCGTAGCTCGAGATGAGGGATCCTTTCCCTGCTTCGTCGGGAAAGAGTTCCCGGCGTTCCCGTCGCATCTCAAGAGGAGGCCCTCTCAACAGGAACGGCGAGAGGAACTCCAGGGTCGTGCCACCATTCCAAGAGTCCCCCAGATGTCTCAGTCCATTCCAGAGGAACCTCTTTTCCCTTCACCGGCTCGTCTTTCACGCCGAGGATCGACTCACACCAAGGTGGCACGTGGCACAGCCCTGTGGGAAAGCCTCGTGGGAAAGCCTCGAGGGACAGCCTCGAGGGAAAGCCACAGATCCCTTGATCCACGTGACAGGAAGCGTGACACTACTGCTGCAGCTCGGGAGGAAAGCGCACGTGCATGCCCCCACTCGAGACGAGGCCTGACTCCCCTGGGGAGACTCAGAAGCACCCCAAGATCCATGGCAACACTGGAGAGGAATCCTCAGGTTCCGGCCCCGACTCCACACAAGGACTGAGGCCCCGGCATGGACGGGAGAGGAATCCCGAGAGGTCCCCTAGCAACTCGCATGGGGACTGGCCTTTCCTGAGGCCACCAGAGCGGGTCCCTGAGGTCCCCGTCGTAACTCGAGAAGACCTGCCACAACTCGAGAAAATCCAGGAGGTTCTCCCCTCCAGGCGAGATGAGGCCCATTTCCGCTGAGGCGTCTCGAGGCTGATCACACCTCACCTCTGGAACTTCGAAAGGGTCCTTCACACCCTTGGTGCAAATCAAGAAGTTCCCCGACCTAGCCGTCTCCACTCGAGAGGAATCACGAGGGTCCCGCCCACATCCAGAGGAGCCCCGTTTCCGCCTCGTAGCTCGAGATGAGGGATCCTTTCCCTGCTTCGTCGGGAAAGAGTTCCCGGCGTTCCCGTCGCATCTCAAGAGGAGGCCCTCTCAACAGGAACGGCGAGAGGAACTCCAGGGTCGTGCCACCATTCCAAGAGTCCCCCAGATGTCTCAGTCCATTCCAGAGGAACCTCTTTTCCCTTCACCGGCTCGTCTTTCACGCCGAGGATCGACTCACACCAAGGTGGCACGTGGCACAGCCCTGTGGGAAAGCCTCGTGGGAAAGCCTCGAGGGACAGCCTCGAGGGAAAGCCACAGATCCCTTGATCCACGTGACAGGAAGCGTGACACTACTGCTGCAGCTCGGGAGGAAAGCGCACGTGCATGCCCCCACTCGAGACGAGGCCTGACTCCCCTGGGGAGACTCAGAAGCACCCCAAGATCCATGGCAACACTGGAGAGGAATCCTCAGGTTCCGGCCCCGACTCCACACAAGGACTGAGGCCCCGGCATGGACGGGAGAGGAATCCCGAGAGGTCCCCTAGCAACTCGCATGGGGACTGGCCTTTCCTGAGGCCACCAGAGCGGGTCCCTGAGGTCCCCGTCGTAACTCGAGAAGACCTGCCACAACTCGAGAAAATCCAGGAGGTTCTCCCCTCCAGGCGAGATGAGGCCCATTTCCGCTGAGGCGTCTCGAGGCTGATCACACCTCACCTCTGGAACTTCGAAAGGGTCCTTCACACCCTTGGTGCAAATCAAGAAGTTCCCCGACATACCCGTCTCCACTCGAGAGGAATCACGAGGGTCCCGCCCACATCCAGAGGAGCCCCGTTTCCGCCTCGTAGCTCGAGATGAGGGATCCTTTCCCTGCTTCGTCGGGAAAGAGTTCCCGGCGTTCCCGTCGCATCTCAAGAGGAGGCCCTCTCAACAGGAACGGCGAGAGGAACTCCAGGGTCGTGCCACCATTCCAAGAGTCCCCCAGATGTCTCAGTCCATTCCAGAGGAACCTCTTTTCCCTTCACCGGCTCGTCTTTCACGCCGAGGATCGACTCACACCAAGGTGGCACGTGGCACAGCCCTGTGGGAAAGCCTCGTGGGAAAGCCTCGAGGGACAGCCTGGAGGGAAAGCCACAGATCCCTTGATCCACGTGACAGGAAGCGTGACACTACTGCTGCAGCTCGGGAGGAAAGCGCACGTGCATGCCCCCACTCGAGACGAGGCCTGACTCCCCTGGGGAGACTCAGAAGCACCCCAAGATCCATGGCAACACTGGAGAGGAATCCTCAGGTTCCGGCCCCGACTCCACACAAGGACTGAGGCCCCGGCATGGAAGGGAGAGGAATCCCGAGAGGTCCCCTAGCAACTCGCATGGGGAATGGCCTTTCCTGAGGCCACCAGAGCGGGTCCCTGAGGTCCCCGTCGTAACTCGAGGACCTGCCGCAACTCGAGAAAATCCAGGAGGTTCTCCCCTCCAGGCGAGATGAGGCCCATTTCAGCTGAGGCGTCTCGAGGCTGATCACACCTCACCTCTGGAACTTCGAAAGGGTCCTTCACACCCTTGGTGCAAATCCAGAAGTTTCCCGACCTATCCGTCTCCATTCGAGAGGAATCACGAGAGTCCCGCCCACATCCAGAGGAGCCCCGTTTCCGCCTCGTAGCTCGAGATGAGGGATCCTTTCCCTGCTTCGTCGGGAAAGAGTTCCCGGCGTTCCCGTCGCATCTCAAGAGGAGGCCCTCTCAACAGGAACGGCGAGAGGAACTCCAGGGTCGTGCCACCATTCCAAGAGTCCCCCAGATGTCTCAGTCCATTCCAGAGGAACCTCTTTTCCCTTCACCGGCTCGTCTTTCACGCCGAGGATCGACTCACACCAAGGTGGCACGTGGCACAGCCCTGTGGGAAAGCCTCGTGGGAAAGCCTCGAGGGACAGCCTCGAGGGAAAGCCACAGATCCCTTGATCCACGTGACAGGAAGCGTGACACTACAGCTGCAGCTCGGGAGGAAAGCGCACGTGCATGCCCCCACTCGAGACGAGGCCTGACTCCCCTGGGGAGACTCAGAAGCACCCCAAGATCCATGGCAACACTGGAGAGGAATCCTCGGGTTCCGGCCCCGACTCCACACAAGGACTGAGGCCCCGGCATGGACGGGAGAGGAATCCCGAGAGGTCCCCTAGCAACTCGCATGGGGACTGGCCTTTCCTGAGGCCACCAGAGCGGGTCCCTGAGGTCCCCGTCGTAACTCGAGAAGACCTGCCACAACTCGAGAAAATCCAGGCGGTTCTCCCCTCCAGGCGAGATGAGGCCCATTTCCGCTGAGGCGTCTCGAGGCTGATCACACCTCACCTCTGGAACTTCGAAAGGGTCCTTCACACCCTTGGTGCAAATCAAGAAGTTCCCCGACCTAGCCGTCTCCACTCGAGAGGAATCACGAGGGTCCCGCCCACATCCAGAGGAGCCCCGTTTCCGCCTCGTAGCTCGAGATGAGGGATCCTTTCCCTGCTTCGTCGGGAAAGAGTTCCCGGCGTTCCCGTCGCATCTCAAGAGGAGGCCCTCTCAACAGGAACGGCGAGAGGAACTCCAGGGTCGTGCCACCATTCCAAGAGTCCCCCAGATGTCTCAGTCCATTCCAGAGGAACCTCTTTTCCCTTCACCGGCTCGTCTTTCACGCCGAGGATCGACTCACACCAAGGTGGCACGTGGCACAGCCCTGTGGGAAAGCCTCGTGGGAAAGCCTCGAGGGACAGCCTCGAGGGAAAGCCACAGATCCCTTGATCCACGTGACAGGAAGCGTGACACTACTGCTGCAGCTCGGGAGGAAAGCGCACGTGCATGCCCCCACTCGAGACGAGGCCTGACTCCCCTGGGGAGACTCAGAAGCACCCCAAGATCCATGGCAACACTGGAGAGGAATCCTCAGGTTCCGGCCCCGACTCCACACAAGGACTGAGGCACCGGCATGGACGGGAGAGGAATCCCGAGAGGTCCCCTAGCAACTCGCATGGGGACTGGCCTTTCCTGAGGCCACCAGAGCGGGTCCCTGAGGTCCCCGTCGTAACTCGAGAAGACCTGCCGCAACTCGAGAAAATCCAGGAGGTTCTCCCCTCCAGGCGAGATGAGGCCCATTTCCGCTGAGGCGTCTCGAGGCTGATCACACCTCACCTCTGGAACTTCGAAAGGGTCCTTCACACCCTTGGTGCAAATCAAGAAGTTCCCCGACCTAGCCGTCTCCACTCGAGAGGAATCACGAGAGTCCCGCCCACTTCCAGAGGAGCCCCGTTTCCGCCTCGTAGCTCGAGATGAGGGATCCTTTCCCTGCTTCGTCGGGAAAGAGTTCCCGGCGTTCCCGTCGCATCTCAAGAGGAGGCCCTCTCAACAGGAACGGCGAGAGGAACTCCAGGGTCGTGCCACCATTCCAAGAGTCCCCCAGATGTCTCAGTCCATTCCAGAGGAACCTCTTTTCCCTTCACCGGCTCGTCTTTCACGCCGAGGATCGACTCACACCAAGGTGGCACGTGGCACAGCCCTGTGGGAAAGCCTCGTGGGAAAGCCTCGAGGGACAGCCTCGAGGGAAAGCCACAGATCCCTTGATCCACGTGACAGGAAGCGTGACACTACTGCTGCAGCTCGGGAGGAAAGCGCACGTGCATGCCCCCACTCGAGACGAGGCCTGACTCCCCTGGGGAGACTCAGAAGCACCCCAAGATCCATGGCAACACTGGAGAGGAATCCTCAGGTTCCGGCCCCGACTCCACACAAGGACTGAGGCCCCGGCATGGACGGGAGAGGAATCCCGAGAGGTCCCCTAGCAACTCGCATGGGGACTGGCCTTTCCTGAGGCCACCAGAGCGGGTCCCTGAGGTCCCCGTCGTAACTCGAGAAGACCTGCCGCAACTCGAGAAAATCCAGGAGGTTCTCCCCTCCAGGCGAGATGAGGCCCATTTCCGCTGAGGCGTCTCGAGGCTGATCACACCTCACCTCTGGAACTTCGAAAGGGTCCTTCACACCCTTGGTGCAAATCAAGAAGTTCCCCGACCTAGCCGTCTCCACTCGAGGGGAATCACGAGAGTCCCGCCCACATCCAGAGGAGCCCCGTTTCCGCCTCGTAGCTCGAGATGAGGGATCCTTTCCCTGCTTCGTCGGGAAAGAGTTCCCGGCGTTCCCGTCGCATCTCAAGAGGAGGCCCTCTCAACAGGAACGGCGAGAGGAACTCCAGGGTCGTGCCACCATTCCAAGAGTCCCCCAGATGTCTCAGTCCATTCCAGAGGAACCTCTTTTCCCTTCACCGGCTCGTCTTTCACGCCGAGGATCGACTCACACCAAGGTGGCACGTGGCACAGCCCTGTGGGAAAGCCTCGTGGGAAAGCCTCGAGGGACAGCCTCGAGGGAAAGCCACAGATCCCTTGATCCACGTGACAGGAAGCGTGACACTACTGCTGCAGCTCGGGAGGAAAGCGCACGTGCATGCCCCCACTCGAGACGAGGCCTGACTCCCCTGGGGAGACTCAGAAGCACCTCAAGATCCATGGCAACACTGGAGAGGAATCCTCAGGTTCCGGCCCCGACTCCACACAAGGACTGAGGCCCCAGCATGGACGGGAGAGGAATCCCGAGAGGTCCCCTAGCAACTCGCATGGGGACTGGCCTTTCCTGAGGCCACCAGAGCGGGTCCCTGAGGTCCCCGTCGTAACTCGAGAAGACCTGCTGCAACTCGAGAAAATCCAGGAGGTTCTCCCCTCCAGGCGAGATGAGGCCCATTTCCGCTGAGGCGTCTCGAGGCTGATCACACCTCACCTCTGGAACTTCGAAAGGGTCCTTCACACCCTTGTTGCAAATCTAGAAGTTCCCCGACCTGGCCGTCTCCACTCGAGGGGAATCACGAAAGTCTCGCCCACATCCAGAGGAGCCCCGTTTCCGCCTCGTAGCTCGAGATGAGGGATCCTTTCCCTGCTTCGTCGGGAAAGAGTTCCCGGCGTTCCCGTCGCATCTCAAGAGGAGGCCCTCTCAACAGGAACGGCGAGAGGAACTCCAGGGTCGTGCCACCATTCCAAGAGTCCCCCAGATGTCTCAGTCCATTCCAGAGGAACCTCTTTACCCTTCACCGGCTCGTCTTTCACGCCGAGGATCGACTCACACCAAGGTGGCACGTGGCACAGCCCTGTGGGAAAGCCTCGTGGGAAAGCCTCGAGGGACAGCCTCGAGGGAAAGCCACAGATCCCTTGATCCACGTGACAGGAAGCGTGACACTACTGCTGCAGCTCGGGAGGAAAGCGCACGTGCATGCCCCCACTCGAGACGAGGCCTGACTCCCCTGGGGAGACTCAGAAGCACCCCAAGATCCATGGCAACACTGGAGAGGAATCCTCAGGTTCCGGCCCCGACTCCACACAAGGACTGAGGCCCCGGCATGGACGGGAGAGGAATCCCGAGAGGTCCCCTAGCAACTCGCATGGGGACTGGCCTTTCCTGAGGCCACCAGAGCGGGTCCCTGAGGTCCCCGTCGTAACTCGAGAAGACCTGCCGCAACTCGAGAAAATCCAGGAGGTTCTCCCCTCCAGGCGAGATGAGGCCCATTTCCGCTGAGGCGTCTCGAGGCTGATCACACCTCACCTCTGGAACTTCGAAAGGGTCCTTCACACCCTTGGTGCAAATCAAGAAGTTCCCCGACCTAGCCGTCTCCACTCGAGAGGAATCACGAGAGTCCCGCCCACATCCAGAGGAGCCCCGTTTCCGCCTCGTAGCTCGAGATGAGGGATCCTTTCCCTGCTTCGTCGGGAAAGAGTTCCCGGCGTTCCCGTCGCATCTCAAGAGGAGGCCCTCTCAACAGGAACGGCGAGAGGAACTCCAGGGTCGTGCCACCATTCCAAGAGTCCCCCAGATGTCTCAGTCCATTCCAGAGGAACCTCTTTTCCCTTCACCGGCTCGTCTTTCACTCAGAGGATCGACTCACACCAAGGTGGCACGTGGCACAGCCCTGTGGGAAAGCCTCGTGGGAAAGCCTCGAGGGACAGCCTCGAGGGAAAGCCACAGATCCCTTGATCCACGTGACAGGAAGCATGACACTACTGCTGCAGCTCGGGAGGAAAGCGCACGTGCATGCCCCCACTCGAGACGAGGCCTGACTCCCCTGGGGAGACTCAGAAGCACCCCAAGATCCATGGCAACACTGGAGAGGAATCCTCAGGTTCCGGCCCCGACTCCACACAAGGACTGAGGCCCCGGCATGGACGGGAGAGGAATCCCGAGAGGTCCCCTAGCAACTCGCATGGGGAATGGCCTTTCCTGAGGCCACCAGAGCGGGTCCCTGAGGTCCCCGTCGTAACTCGAGAAGACCTGCCGCAACTCGAGAAAATCCAGGAGGTTCTCCCCTCCAGGCGAGATGAGGCCCATTTCCGCTGAGGCGTCTCGAGGCTGATCACACCTCACCTCTGGAACTTCGAAAGGGTCCTTCACACCCTTGGTGCAAATCAAGAAGTTCCCCGACCTAGCCGTCTCCACTCGAGAGGAATCACGAGAGTCCCGCCCACATCCAGAGGAGCCCCGTTTCCGCCTCGTAGCTCGAGATGAGGGATCCTTTCCCTGCTTCGTCGGGAAAGAGTTCCCGGCGTTCCCGTCGCATCTCAAGAGGAGGCCCTCTCAACAGGAACGGCGAGAGGAACTCCAGGGTCGTGCCACCATTCCAAGAGTCCCCCAGATGTCTCAGTCCATTCCAGAGGAACCTCTTTTCCCTTCACCGGCTCGTCTTTCACGCCGAGGATCGACTCACACCAAGGTGGCACGTGGCACAGCCCTGTGGGAAAGCCTCGTGGGAAAGCCTCGAGGGACAGCCTCGAGGGAAAGCCACAGATCCCTTGATCCACGTGACAGGAAGCGTGACACTACTGCTGCAGCTCGGGAGGAAAGCGCACGTGCATGCCCCCACTCGAGACGAGGCCTGACTCCCCTGGGGAGACTCAGAAGCACCCCAAGATCCATGCCAACACTGGAGAGGAATCCTCAGGTTCCGGCCCCGACTCCACACAAGGACTGAGGCCCCGGCATGGACGGGAGAGGAATCCCGAGAGGTCCCCTAGCAACTCGCATGGGGACTGGCCTTTCCTGAGGCCACCAGAGCGGGTCCCTGAGGTCCCCGTCGTAACTCGAGAAGACCTGCCGCAACTCGAGAAAATCCAGGAGGTTCTCCCCTCCAGGCGAGATGAGGCCCATTTCCGCTGAGGCGTCTCGAGGCTGATCACACCTCACCTCTGGAACTTCGAAAGGGTCCTTCACACCCTTGGTGCAAATCAAGAAGTTCCCCGACCTAGCCGTCTCCACTCGAGAGGAATCACGAGGGTCCCGCCCACATCCAGAGGAGCCCCGTTTCCGCCTCGTAGCTCGAGATGAGGGATCCTTTCCCTGCTTCGTCGGGAAAGAGTTCCCGGCGTTCCCGTCGCATCTCAAGAGGAGGCCCTCTCAACAGGAACGGCGAGAGGAACTCCAGGGTCGTGCCACCATTCCAAGAGTCCCCCAGATATCTCAGTCCATTCCAGAGGAACCTCTTTTCCCTTCACCGGCTCGTCTTTCACGCCGAGGATCGACTCACACCAAGGTGGCACGTGGCACAGCCCTGTGGGAAAGCCTCGTGTGAAAGCCTCGAGGGACTGCCTCGAGGGAAAGCCACAGATCCCTTGATCCACGTGACAGGAAGCGTGACACTACTGCTGCAGCTCGGGAGGAAAGCGCACGTGCATGCCCCCACTCGAGACGAGGCCTGACTCCCCTGGGGAGACTCAGAAGCACCCCAAGATCCATGGCAACACTGGAGAGGAATCCTCAGGTTCCGGCCCCGACTCCACACAAGGACTGAGGCCCCGGCATGGACGGGAGAGGAATCCCGAGAGGTCCCCTAGCAACTCGCATGGGGACTGGCCTTTCCTGAGGCCACCAGAGTGGGTCCCTGAGGTCCCCGTCGTAACTCCAGAAGACCTGCCGCAACTGGAGAAAATCCAGGAGGTTCTCCCCTCCAGGCGAGATGAGGCCCATTTCCGCTGAGGCGTCTCGAGGCTGATCACACCTCACCTCTGGAACTTCGAAAGGGTCCTTCACACCCTTGGTGCAAATCAAGAAGTTCCCCGACCTAGCCGTCTCCACTCGAGAGGAATAACGAGAGTCCCGCCCACATCCAGAGGAGCCCCGTTTCCTCCTCGTAGCTCGAGATGAGGGATCCTTTCCCTGCTTCGTCGGGAAAGAGTTCCCGGCGTTCCCGTCGCATCTCAAGAGGAGGCCCTCTCAACAGGAACGGCGAGAGGAACTCCAGGGTCATGCCACCATTCCAAGAGTCCCCCAGATGTCTCAGTCCATTCCAGAGGAACCTCTTTTCCCTTCACCGGCTCGTCTTTCACGCCGAGGATCGACTCACACCAAGGTGGCACGTGGCACAGCCCTGTGGGAAAGCCTCGTGGTAAAGCCTCGAGGGACAGCCTCGAGGGAAAGCCACAGATCCCTTGATCCACGTGACAGGAAGCGTGACACTACTGCTGCAGCTCAGGAGGAAAGCGCACGTGCATGCCCCCACTCGAGACGAGGCCTGACTCCCCTGGGGAGACTCAGAAGCACCCCAAGATCCATGGCAGCACTGGAGAGGAATCCTCAGGTTCCGGCCCCGACTCCACACAAGGACTGAGGCCCCGGCATGGACGGGAGAGGAATCCCGAGAGGTCCCCTAGCAACTCGCATGGGGACTGGCCTTTCCTGAGGCCACCAGAGCGGGTCCCTGAGGTCCCCGTCGTAACTCGAGAAGACCTGCCGCAACTCGAGAAAATCCAGGAGGTTCTCCCCTCCAGGCGAGATGAGGCCCATTTCCGCTGAGGCGTCTCGAGGCTGATCACACCTCACCTCTGGAACTTCGAAAGGGTCCTTCACACCCTTGGTGCAAATCAAGAAGTTCCCCGACCTAGCCGTCTCCACTCGAGAGGAATCACGAGAGTCCCGCCCACTTCCAGAGGAGCCCCGTTTCCGCCTCGTAGCTCGAGATGAGGGATCCTTTCCCTGCTTCGTCGGGAAAGAGTTCCCGGCGTTCCCGTCGCATCTCAAGAGGAGGCCCTCTCAACAGGAACGGCGAGAGGAACTCCAGGGTCGTGCCACCATTCCAAGAGTCCCCCAGATGTCTCAGTCCATTCCAGAGGAACCTCTTTTCCCTTCACCGGCTCGTCTTTCACGCCGAGGATCGACTCACACCAAGGTGGCACGTGGCACAGCCCTGTGGGAAAGCCTCGTGGGAAAGCCTCGAGGGACAGCCTCGAGGGAAAGCCACAGATCCCTTGATCCACGTGACAGGAAGCGTGACACTACTGCTGCAGCTCGGGAGGAAAGCGCACGTGCATGCCCCCACTCGAGACGAGGCCTGACTCCCCTGGGGAGACTCAGAAGCACCCCAAGATCCATGCCAACACTGGAGAGGAATCCTCAGGTTCCGGCCCCGACTCCACACAAGGACTGAGGCCCCGGCATGGACGGGAGAGGAATCCCGAGAGGTCCCCTAGCAACTCGCACGGGGACTGGCCTTTCCTGAGGCCACCAGAGCGGGTCCCTGAGGTCCCCGTCGTAACTCGAGAAGACCTGCCGCAACTCGAGAAAATCCAGGAGGTTCTCCCCTCCAGGCGAGATGAGGCCCATTTCCGCTGAGGCGTCTCGAGGCTGATCACACCTCACCTCTGGAACTTCGAAAGGGTCCTTCACACCCTTGGTGCAAATCAAGAAGTTCCCCGACCTAGCCGTCTCCACTCGAGGGGAATCACGAGAGTCCCGCCCACATCCAGAGGAGCCCCGTTTCCGCCTCGTAGCTCGAGATGAGGGATCCTTTCCCTGCTTCGTCGGGAAAGAGTTCCCGGCGTTCCCGTCGCATCTCAAGAGGAGGCCCTCTCAACAGGAACGGCGAGAGGAACTCCAGGGTCGTGCCACCATTCCAAGAGTCCCCCAGATGTCTCAGTCCATTCCAGAGGAACCTCTTTTCCCTTCACCGGCTCGTCTTTCACGCCGAGGATCGACTCACACCAAGGTGGCACGTGGCACAGCCCTGTGGGAAAGCCTCGTGGGAAAGCCTCGAGGGACAGCCTCGAGGGAAAGCCACAGATCCCTTGATCCACGTGACAGGAAGCGTGACACTACTGCTGCAGCTCGGGAGGAAAGCGCACGTGCATGCCCCCACTCGAGACGAGGCCTGACTCCCCTGGGGAGACTCAGAAGCACCCCAAGATCCATGGCAACACTGGAGAGGAATCCTCAGGTTCCGGCCCCGACTCCACACAAGGACTGAGGCCCCAGCATGGACGGGAGAGGAATCCCGAGAGGTCCCCTAGCAACTCGCATGGGGACTGGCCTTTCCTGAGGCCACCAGAGCGGGTCCCTGAGGTCCCCGTCGTAACTCGAGAAGACCTGCTGCAACTCGAGAAAATCCAGGAGGTTCTCCCCTCCAGGCGAGATGAGGCCCATTTCCGCTGAGGCGTCTCGAGGCTGATCACACCTCACCTCTGGAACTTCGAAAGGGTCCTTCACACCCTTGGTGCAAATCAAGAAGTTCCCCGTCCTAGCCGTCTCCACTCGAGGGGAATCACGAAAGTCTCGCCCACATCCAGAGGAGCCCCGTTTCCGCCTCGTAGCTCGAGATGAGGGATCCTTTCCCTGCTTCGTCGGGAAAGAGTTCCCGGCGTTCCCGTCGCATCTCAAGAGGAGGCCCTCTCAACAGGAACGGCGAGAGGAACTCCAGGGTCGTGCCACCATTCCAAGAGTCCCCCAGATGTCTCAGTCCATTCCAGAGGAACCTCTTTTCCCTTCACCGGCTCGTCTTTCACGCCGAGGATCGACTCACACCAAGGTGGCACGTGGCACAGCCCTGTGGGAAAGCCTCGTGGGAAAGCCTCGAGGGACAGCCTCGAGGGAAAGCCACAGATCCCTTGATCCACGTGACAGGAAGCGTGACACTACTGCTGCAGCTCGGGAGGAAAGCGCACGTGCATGCCCCCTCTCGAGACGAGGCCTGACTCCCCTGGGGAGACTCAGAAGCACCCCAAGATCCATGGCAACACTGGAGAGGAATCCTCAGGTTCCGGCCCCGACTCCACACAAGGACTGAGGCCCCGGCATGGACGGGAGAGGAATCCCGAGAGGTCCCCTAGCAACTCGCATGGGGACTGGCCTTTCCTGAGGCCACCAGAGCGGGTCCCTGAGGTCCCCGTCGTAACTCGAGAAGACCTGCCGCAACTCGAGAAAATCCAGGAGGTTCTCCCCTCCAGGCGAGATGAGGCCCATTTCCGCTGAGGCGTCTCGAGGCTGATCACACCTCACCTCTGGAACTTCGAAAGGGTCCTTCACACCCTTGGTGCAAATCAAGAAGTTCCCCGACCTAGCCGTCTCCACTCGAGGGGAATCACGAGAGTCCCGCCCACATCCAGAGGAGCCCCGTTTCCGCCTCGTAGCTCGAGATGAGGGATCCTTTCCCTGCTTCGTCGGGAAAGAGTTCCCGGCGTTCCCGTCGCATCTCAAGAGGAGGCCCTCTCAACAGGAACGGCGAGAGGAACTCCAGGGTCGTGCCACCATTCCAAGAGTCCCCCAGATGTCTCAGTCCATTCCAGAGGAACCTCTTTTCCCTTCACCGGCTCGTCTTTCACGCCGAGGATCGACTCACACCAAGGTGGCACGTGGCACAGCCCTGTGGGAAAGCCTCGTGGGAAAGCCTCGAGGGACAGCCTCGAGGGAAAGCCACAGATCCCTTGATCCACGTGACAGGAAGCGTGACACTACTGCTGCAGCTCGGGAGGAAAGCGCACGTGCATGCCCCCACTCGAGACGAGGCCTGACTCCCCTGGGGAGACTCAGAAGCACCCCAAGATCCATGGCAACACTGGAGAGGAATCCTCAGGTTCCGGCCCCGACTCCACACAAGGACTGAGGCCCCAGCATGGACGGGAGAGGAATCCCGAGAGGTCCCCTAGCAACTCGCATGGGGACTGGCCTTTCCTGAGGCCACCAGAGCGGGTCCCTGAGGTCCCCGTCGTAACTCGAGAAGACCTGCTGCAACTCGAGAAAATCCAGGAGGTTCTCCCCTCCAGGCGAGATGAGGCCCATTTCCGCTGAGGCGTCTCGAGGCTGATCACACCTCACCTCTGGAACTTCGAAAGGGTCCTTCACACCCTTGGTGCAAATCAAGAAGTTCCCCGACCTGGCCGTCTCCACTCGAGGGGAATCACGAAAGTCTCGCCCACATCCAGAGGAGCCCCGTTTCCGCCTCGTAGCTCGAGATGAGGGATCCTTTCCCTGCTTCGTCGGGAAAGAGTTCCCGGCGTTCCCGTCGCATCTCAAGAGGAGGCCCTCTCAACAGGAACGGCGAGAGGAACTCCAGGGTCGTGCCACCATTCCAAGAGTCCCCCAGATGTCTCAGTCCATTCCAGAGGAACCTCTTTTCCCTTCACCGGCTCGTCTTTCACGCCGAGGATCGACTCACACCAAGGTGGCACGTGGCACAGCCCTGTGGGAAAGCCTCGTGGGAAAGCCTCGAGGGACAGCCTCGAGGGAAAGCCACAGATCCCTTGATCCACGTGACAGGAAGCGTGACACTACTGCTGCAGCTCGGGAGGAAAGCGCACGTGCATGCCCCCTCTCGAGACGAGGCCTGACTCCCCTGGGGAGACTCAGAAGCACCCCAAGATCCATGGCAACACTGGAGAGGAATCCTCAGGTTCCGGCCCCGACTCCACACAAGGACTGAGGCCCCGGCATGGACGGGAGAGGAATCCCGAGAGGTCCCCTAGCAACTCGCATGGGGACTGGCCTTTCCTGAGGCCACCAGAGCGGGTCCCTGAGGTCCCCGTCGTAACTCGAGAAGACCTGCCGCAACTCGAGAAAATCCAGGAGGTTCTCCCCTCCAGGCGAGATGAGGCCCATTTCCGCTGAGGCGTCTCGAGGCTGATCACACCTCACCTCTGGAACTTCGAAAGGGTCCTTCACACCCTTGGTGCAAATCAAGAAGTTCCCCGACCTAGCCGTCTCCACTCGAGGGGAATCACGAGAGTCCCGCCCACATCCAGAGGAGCCCCGTTTCCGCCTCGTAGCTCGAGATGAGGGATCCTTTCCCTGCTTCGTCGGGAAAGAGTTCCCGGCGTTCCCGTCGCATCTCAAGAGGAGGCCCTCTCAACAGGAACGGCGAGAGGAACTCCAGGGTCGTGCCACCATTCCAAGAGTCCCCCAGATGTCTCAGTCCATTCCAGAGGAACCTCTTTTCCCTTCACCGGCTCGTCTTTCACGCCGAGGATCGACTCACACCAAGGTGGCACGTGGCACAGCCCTGTGGGAAAGCCTCGTGGGAAAGCCTCGAGGGACAGCCTCGAGGGAAAGCCACAGATCCCTTGATCCACGTGACAGGAAGCGTGACACTACTGCTGCAGCTCGGGAGGAAAGCGCACGTGCATGCCCCCACTCGAGACGAGGCCTGACTCCCCTGGGGAGACTCAGAAGCACCCCAAGATCCATGGCAACACTGGAGAGGAATCCTCAGGTTCCGGCCCCGACTCCACACAAGGACTGAGGCCCCAGCATGGACGGGAGAGGAATCCCGAGAGGTCCCCTAGCAACTCGCATGGGGACTGGCCTTTCCTGAGGCCACCAGAGCGGGTCCCTGAGGTCCCCGTCGTAACTCGAGAAGACCTGCTGCAACTCGAGAAAATCCAGGAGGTTCTCCCCTCCAGGCGAGATGAGGCCCATTTCCGCTGAGGCGTCTCGAGGCTGATCACACCTCACCTCTGGAACTTCGAAAGGGTCCTTCACACCCTTGGTGCAAATCAAGAAGTTCCCCGACCTGGCCGTCTCCACTCGAGGGGAATCACGAAAGTCTCGCCCACATCCAGAGGAGCCCCGTTTCCGCCTCGTAGCTCGAGATGAGGGATCCTTTCCCTGCTTCGTCGGGAAAGAGTTCCCGGCGTTCCCGTCGCATCTCAAGAGGAGGCCCTCTCAACAGGAACGGCGAGAGGAACTCCAGGGTCGTGCCACCATTCCAAGAGTCCCCCAGATGTCTCAGTCCATTCCAGAGGAACCTCTTTTCCCTTCACCGGCTCGTCTTTCACGCCGAGGATCGACTCACACCAAGGTGGCACGTGGCACAGCCCTGTGGGAAAGCCTCGTGGGAAAGCCTCGAGGGACAGCCTCGAGGGAAAGCCACAGATCCCTTGATCCACGTGACAGGAAGCGTGACACTACTGCTGCAGCTCGGGAGGAAAGCGCACGTGCATGCCCCCTCTCGAGACGAGGCCTGACTCCCCTGGGGAGACTCAGAAGCACCCCAAGATCCATGGCAACACTGGAGAGGAATCCTCAGGTTCCGGCCCCGACTCCACACAAGGACTGAGGCCCCGGCATGGACGGGAGAGGAATCCCGAGAGGTCCCCTAGCAACTCGCATGGGGACTGGCCTTTCCTGAGGCCACCAGAGCGGGTCCCTGAGGTCCCCGTCGTAACTCGAGAAGACCTGCCGCAACTCGAGAAAATCCAGGAGGTTCTCCCCTCCAGGCGAGATGAGGCCCATTTCCGCTGAGGCGTCTCGAGGCTGATCACACCTCACCTCTGGAACTTCGAAAGGGTCCTTCACACCCTTGGTGCAAATCAAGAAGTTCCCCGACATACCCGTCTCCACTCGAGAGGAATCACGAGGGTCCCGCCCACATCCAGAGGAGCCCCGTTTCCGCCTCGTAGCTCGAGATGAGGGATCCTTTCCCTGCTTCGTCGGGAAAGAGTTCCCGGCGTTCCCGTCGCATCTCAAGAGGAGGCCCTCTCAACAGGAACGGCGAGAGGAACTCCAGGGTCGTGCCACCATTCCAAGAGTCCCCCAGATGTCTCAGTCCATTCCAGAGGAACCTCTTTTCCCTTCACCGGCTCGTCTTTCACGCCGAGGATCGACTCACACCAAGGTGGCACGTGGCACAGCCCTGTGGGAAAGCCTCGTGGGAAAGCCTCGAGGGACAGCCTCGAGGGAAAGCCACAGATCCCTTGATCCACGTGACAGGAAGCGTGACACTACTGCTGCAGCTCGGGAGGAAAGCGCACGTGCATGCCCCCACTCGAGACGAGGCCTGACTCCCCTGGGGAGACTCAGAAGCACCCCAAGATCCATGGCAACACTGGAGAGGAATCCTCAGGTTCCGGCCCCGACTCCACACAAGGACTGAGGCCCCGGCATGGACGGGAGAGGAATCCCGAGAGGTCCCCTAGCAACTCGCATGGGGAATGGCCTTTCCTGAGGCCACCAGAGCGGGTCCCTGAGGTCCCCGTCGTAACTCGAGGACCTGCCGCAACTCGAGAAAATCCAGAAGGTTCTCCCCTCCAGGCGAGATGAGGCCCATTTCCGCTGAGGCGTCTCGAGGCTGATCACACCTCACCTCTGGAACTTCGAAAGGGTCCTTCACACCCTTGGTGCAAATCCAGAAGTTCCCCGACCTATCCGTCTCCATTCGAGAGGAATCACGAGAGTCCCGCCCACATCCAGAGGAGCCCCGTTTCCGCCTCGTAGCTCGAGATGAGGGATCCTTTCCCTGCTTCGTCGGGAAAGAGTTCCCGGTGTTCCCGTCGCATCTCAAGAGGAGGCCCTCTCAACAGGAACGGCGAGAGGAACTCCAGGGTCGTGCCACCATTCCAAGAGTCCCCCAGATGTCTCAGTCCATTCCAGAGGAACCTCTTTTCCCTTCACCGGCTGGTCTTTCACGCCGAGGATCAACTCACACCAAGGTGGCACGTGGCACAGCCCTGTGGGAAAGCCTCGTGGGAAAGCCTCGAGGGACAGCCTCGAGGGAAAGCCACAGATCCCTTGATCCACGTGACAGGAAGCGTGACACTACTGCTGCAGCTCGGGAGGAAAGCGCACGTGCATGCCCCCACTCGAGACGAGGCCTGACTCCCCTGGGGAGACTCAGAAGCACCCCAAGATCCATGGCAACACTGGAGAGGAATCCTCGGGTTCCGGCCCCGACTCCACACAAGGACTGAGGCCCCGGCATGGACGGGAGAGGAATCCCGAGAGGTCCCCTAGCAACTCGCATGGGGACTGGCCTTTCCTGAGGCCACCAGAGCGGGTCCCTGAGGTCCCCGTCGTAACTCGAGAAGACCTGCCGCAACTCGAGAAAATCCAGGAGGTTCTCCCCTCCAGGCGAGATGAGGCCCATTTCCGCTGAGGCGTCTCGAGGCTGATCACACCTCACCTCTGGAACTTCGAAAGGGTCCTTCACACCCTTGGTGCAAATCAAGAAGTTCCCCGACCTAGCCGTCTCCACTCGAGAGGAATCACGAGGGTCTCGCCCACATCCAGAGGAGCCCCGTTTCCGCCTCGTAGCTCGAGATGAGGGATCCTTTCCCTGCTTCGTCGGGAAAGAGTTCCCGGCGTTCCCGTCGCATCTCAAGAGGAGGCCCTCTCAACAGGAACGGCGAGAGGAACTCCAGGGTCGTGCCACCATTCCAAGAGTCCCCCAGATGTCTCAGTCCATTCCAGAGGAACCTCTTTTCCCTTCACCGGCTCGTCTTTCACGCCGAGGATCGACTCACACCAAGGTGGCACGTGGCACAGCCCTGTGGGAAAGCCTCGTGGGAAAGCCTCGAGGGACAGCCTCGAGGGAAAGCCACAGATCCCTTGATCCACGTGACAGGAAGCGTGACACTACTGCTGCAGCTCGGGAGGAAAGCGCACGTGCATGCCCCCACTCGAGACGAGGCCTGACTCCCCTGGGGAGACTCAGAAGCACCCCAAGATCCATGGCAACACTGGAGAGGAATCCTCAGGTTCCGGCCCCGACTCCACACAAGGACTGAGGCCCCGGCATGGACGGGAGAGGAATCCCGAGAGGTCCCCTAGCAACTCGCATGGGGACTGGCCTTTCCTGAGGCCACCAGAGCGGGTCCCTGAGGTCCCCGTCGTAACTCGAGAAGACCTGCCACAACTCGAGAAAATCCAGGAGGTTCTCCCCTCCAGGCGAGATGAGGCCCATTTCCGCTGAGGCGTCTCGAGGCTGATCACACCTCACCTCTGGAACTTCGAAAGGGTCCTTCACACCCTTGGTGCAAATCCAGAAGTTCCCCGACCTAGCCGTCTCCACTCGAGAGGAATCACGAGAGTCCCGCCCACATCCAGAGGAGCCCCGTTTCCGCCTCGTAGCTCGAGATGAGGGATCCTTTCCCTGCTTCGTCGGGAAAGAGTTCCCGGCGTTCCCGTCGCATCTCAAGAGGAGGCCCTCTCAACAGGAACGGCGAGAGGAACTCCAGGGTCGTGCCACCATTCCAAGAGTCCCCCAGATGTCTCAGTCCATTCCAGAGGAACCTCTTTTCCCTTCACCGGCTCGTCTTTCACGCCGAGGATCGACTCACACCAAGGTGGCACGTGGCACAGCCCTGTGGGAAAGCCTCGTGGGAAAGCCTCGAGGGACAGCCTCGAGGGAAAGCCACAGATCCCTTGATCCACGTGACAGGAAGCGTGACACTACTGCTGCAGCTCGGGAGGAAAGCGCACGTGCATGCCCCCACTCGAGACGAGGCCTGACTCCCCTGGGGAGACTCAGAAGCACCCCAAGATCCATGGCAACACTGGAGAGGAATCCTCGGGTTCCGGCCCCGACTCCACACAAGGACTGAGGCCCCGGCATGGACGGGAGAGGAATCCCGAGAGGTCCCCTAGCAACTCGCATGGGGACTGGCCTTTCCTGAGGCCACCAGAGCGGGTCCCTGAGGTCCCCGTCGTAACTCGAGAAGACCTGCCGCAACTCGAGAAAATCCAGGCGGTTCTCCCCTCCAGGCGAGATGAGGCCCATTTCCGCTGAGGCGTCTCGAGGCTGATCACACCTCACCTCTGGAACTTCGAAAGGGTCCTTCACACCCTTGGTGCAAATCAAGAAGTTCCCCGACCTAGCCGTCTCCACTCGAGAGGAATCACGAGGGTCCCGCCCACATCCAGAGGAGCCCCGTTTCCGCCTCGTAGCTCGAGATGAGGGATCCTTTCCCTGCTTCGTCGGGAAAGAGTTCCCGGCGTTCCCGTCGCATCTCAAGAGGAGGCCCTCTCAACAGGAACGGCGAGAGGAACTCCAGGGTCGTGCCACCATTCCAAGAGTCCCCCAGATGTCTCAGTCCATTTCAGAGGAACCTCTTTTCCCTTCACCGGCTCGTCTTTCACGCCGAGGATCGACTCACACCAAGGTGGCACGTGGCACAGCCCTGTGGGAAAGCCTCGTGGGAAAGCCTCGAGGGACAGCCTCGAGGGAAAGCCACAGATCCCTTGATCCACGTGACAGGAAGCGTGACACTACTGCTGCAGCTCGGGAGGAAAGCGCACGTGCATGCCCCCACTCGAGACGAGGCCTGACTCCCCTGGGGAGACTCAGAAGCACCCCAAGATCCATGGCAACACTGGAGAGGAATCCTCAGGTTCCGGCCCCGACTCCACACAAGGACTGAGGCCCCGGCATGGACGGGAGAGGAATCCCGAGAGGTCCCCTAGCAACTCGCATGGGGACTGGCCTTTCCTGAGGCCACCAGAGCGGGTCCCTGAGGTCCCCGTCGTAACTCGAGAAGACCTGCCGCAACTCTAGAAAATCCAGGAGGTTCTCCCCTCCAGGCGAGATGAGGCCCATTTCCGCTGAGGCGTCTCGAGGCTGATCACACCTCACCTCTGGAACTTCGAAAGGGTCCTTCACACCCTTGGTGCAAATCAAGAAGTTCCCCGACCTAGCCGTCTCCACTCGAGAGGAATCACGAGAGTCCCGCCCACATACAGAGGAGCCCCGTTTCCGCCTCGTAGCTCGAGATGAGGGATCCTTTCCCTGCTTCGTCGGGAAAGAGTTCCCGGCGTTCCCGTCGCATCTCAAGAGGAGGCCCTCTCAACAGGAACGGCGAGAGGAACTCCAGGGTCGTGCCACCATTCCAAGAGTCCCCCAGATGTCTCAGTCCATTCCAGAGGAACCTCTTTTCCCTTCACCGGCTCGTCTTTCACGCCGAGGATCGACTCACACCAAGGTGGCACGTGGCACAGCCCTGTGGGAAAGCCTCGTGGGAAAGCCTCGAGGGACAGCCTCGAGGGAAAGCCACAGATCCCTTGATCCACGTGACAGGAAGCGTGACACTACTGCTGCAGCTCGGGAGGAAAGCGCACGTGCATGCCCCCACTCGAGACGAGGCCTGACTCCCCTGGGGAGACTCAGAAGCACCCCAAGATCCATGGCAACACTGGAGAGGAATCCTCAGGTTCCGGCCCCGACTCCACACAAGGACTGAGGCCCCGGCATGGACGGGAGAGGAATCCCGAGAGGTCCCCTAGCAACTCGCATGGGGACTGGCCTTTCCTGAGGCCACCAGAGCGGGTCCCTGAGGTCCCCGTCGTAACTCGAGAAGACCTGCCGCAACTCGAGAAAATCCAGGAGGTTCTCCCCTCCAGGCGAGATGAGGCCCATTTCCGCTGAGGCGTCTCGAGGCTGATCACACCTCACCTCTGGAACTTCGAAAGGGTCCTTCACACCCTTGGTGCAAATCAAGAAGTTCCCCGACCTAGCCATCTCCACTCGAGAGGAATCACGAGAGTCCCGCCCACATCCAGAGGAGCCCCGTTTCCGCCTCGTAGCTCGAGATGAGGGATCCTTTCCCTGCTTCGTCGGGAAAGAGTTCCCGGCGTTCCCGTCGCATCTCAAGAGGAGGCCCTCTCAACAGGAACGGCGAGAGGAACTCCAGGGTCGTGCCACCATTCCAAGAGTCCCCCAGATGTCTCAGTCCATTCCAGAGGAAGCTCTTTTCCCTTCACCGGCTCGTCTTTCACGCCGAGGATCGACTCACACCAAGGTGGCACGTGGCACAGCCCTGTGGGAAAGCCTCGTGGGAAAGCCTCGAGGGACAGCCTCGAGGGAAAGCCACAGATCCCTTGATCCACGTGACAGGAAGCGTGACACTACTGCTGCAGCTCGGGAGGAAAGCGCACGTGCATGCCCCCACTCGAGACGAGGCCTGACTCCCCTGGGGAGACTCAGAAGCACCCCAAGATCCATGGCAACACTGGAGAGGAATCCTCAGGTTCCGGCCCCGACTCCACACAAGGACTGAGGCCCCGGCATGGACGGGAGAGGAATCCCGAGAGGTCCCCTAGCAACTCGCATGGGGACTGGCCTTTCCTGAGGCCACCAGAGCGGGTCCCTGAGGTCCCCGTCGTAACTCGAGAAGACCTGCCGCAACTCGAGAAAATCCAGGAGGTTCTCCCCTCCAGGCGAGATGAGGCCCATTTCCGCTGAGGCGTCTTGAGGCTGATCACAAATCACCTCTGGAACTTCGAAAGGGTCCTTCACACCCTTGGTGCAAATCAAGAAGTTCCCCGACCTAGCCGTCTCCACTCGAGAGGAATCACGAGAGTCCCGCCCACTTCCAGAGGAGCCCCGTTTCCGCCTCGTAGCTCGAGATGAGGGATCCTTTCCCTGCTTCGTCGGGAAAGAGTTCCCGGCGTTCCCGTCGCATCTCAAGAGGAGGCCCTCTCAACAGGAACGGCGAGAGGAACTCCAGGGTCGTGCCACCATTCCAAGAGTCCCCCAGATGTCTCAGTCCATTCCAGAGGAACCTCTTTTCCCTTCACCGGCTCGTCTTTCACGCCGAGGATCGACTCACACCAAGGTGGCACGTGGCACAGCCCTGTGGGAAAGCCTCGTGGGAAAGCCTCGAGGGACAGCCTCGAGGGAAAGCCACAGATCCCTTGATCCACGTGACAGGAAGCGTGACACTACTGCTGCAGCTCGGGAGGAAAGCGCACGTGCATGCCCCCACTCGAGACGAGGCCTGACTCCCCTGGGGAGACTCAGAAGCACCCCAAGATCCATGGCAACACTGGAGAGGAATCCTCAGGTTCCGGCCCCGACTCCACACAAGGACTGAGGCCCCGGCATGGACGGGAGAGGAATCCCGAGAGGTCCCCTAGCAACTCGCATGGGGACTGGCCTTTCCTGAGGCCACCAGAGTGGGTCCCTGAGGTCCCCGTCGTAACTCGAGAAGACCTGCCGCAACTCGAGAAAATCCAGGAGGTTCTCCCCTCCAGGCGAGATGAGGCCCATTTCCGCTGAGGCGTCTCGAGGCTGATCACACCTCACCTCTGGAACTTCGAAAGGGTCCTTCACACCCTTGGTGCAAATCAAGAAGTTCCCCGACCTAGCCGTCTCCACTCGAGAGGAATAACGAGAGTCCCGCCCACATCCAGAGGAGCCCCGTTTCCGCCTCGTAGCTCGAGATGAGGGATCCTTTCCCTGCTTCGTCGGGAAAGAGTTCCCGGCGTTCCCGTCGCATCTCAAGAGGAGGCCCTCTCAACAGGAACGGCGAGAGGAACTCCAGGGTCGTGCCACCATTCCAAGAGTCCCCCAGATGTCTCAGTCCATTCCAGAGGAACCTCTTTTCCCTTCACCGGCTCGTCTTTCACGCCGAGGATCGACTCACACCAAGGTGGCACGTGGCACAGCCCTGTGGGAAAGCCTCGTGGGAAAGCCTCGAGGGACAGCCTCGAGGGAAAGCCACAGATCCCTTGATCCACGTGACAGGAAGCGTGACACTAATGCTGCAGCTCGGGAGGAAAGCGCACGTGCATGCCCCCACTCGAGACGAGGCCTGACTCCCCTGGGGAGACTCAGAAGCACCCCAAGATCCATGGCAGCACTGGAGAGGAATCCTCAGGTTCCGGCCCCGACTCCACACAAGGACTGAGGCCCCGGCATGGATGGGAGAGGAATCCCGAGAGGTCCCCTAGCAACTCGCATGGGGACTGGCCTTTCCTGAGGCCACCAGAGCGGGTCCCTGAGGTCCCCGTCGTAACTCGAGAAGACCTGCCGCAACTCGAGAAAATCCAGGAGGTTCTCCCCTCCAGGCGAGATGAGGCCCATTTCCGCTGAGGCGTCTCGAGGCTGATCACACCTCACCTCTGGAACTTCGAAAGGGTCCTTCACACCCTTGGTGCAAATCAAGAAGTTCCCCGACCTAGCCGTCTCCACTCGAGAGGAATCACGAGAGTCCCGCCCACATACAGAGGAGCCCCGTTTCCGCCTCGTAGCTCGAGATGAGGGATCCTTTCCCTGCTTCGTCGGGAAAGAGTTCCCGGCGTTCCCGTCGCATCTCAAGAGGAGGCCCTCTCAACAGGAACGGCGAGAGGAACTCCAGGGTCGTGCCACCATTCCAAGAGTCCCCCAGATGTCTCAGTCCATTCCAGAGGAACCTCTTTTCCCTTCACCGGCTCGTCTTTCACGCCGAGGATCGACTCACACCAAGGTGGCACGTGGCACAGCCCTGTGGGAAAGCCTCGTGGGAAAGCCTCGAGGGACAGCCTCGAGGGAAAGCCACAGATCCCTTGATCCACGTGACAGGAAGCGTGACACTACTGCTGCAGCTCGGGAGGAAAGCGCACGTGCATGCCCCCACTCGAGACGAGGCCTGACTCCCCTGGGGAGACTCAGAAGCACCCCAAGATCCATGGCAACACTGGAGAGGAATCCTCAGGTTCCGGCCCCGACTCCACACAAGGACTGAGGCCCCGGCATGGACGGGAGAGGAATCCCGAGAGGTCCCCTAGCAACTCGCATGGGGACTGGCCTTTCCTGAGGCCACCAGAGCGGGTCCCTGAGGTCCCCGTCGTAACTCGAGAAGACCTGCCGCAACTCGAGAAAATCCAGGAGGTTCTCCCCTACAGGCGAGATGAGGCCCATTTCCGCTGAGGCGTCTCGAGGCTGATCACACCTCACCTCTGGAACTTCGAAAGGGTCCTTCACACCCTTGGTGCAAATCAAGAAGTTCCCCGACCTAGCCGTCTCCACTCGAGGGGAATCACGAGAGTCCCGCCCACATCCAGAGGAGCCCCGTTTCCGCCTCGTAGCTCGAGATGAGGGATCCTTTCCCTGCTTCGTCGGGAAAGAGTTCCCGGCGTTCCCGTCGCATCTCAAGAGGAGGCCCTCTCAACAGGAACGGCGAGAGGAACTCCAGGGTCGTGCCACCATTCCAAGAGTCCCCCAGATGTCTCAGTCCATTCCAGAGGAACCTCTTTTCCCTTCACCGGCTCGTCTTTCACGCCGAGGATCGACTCACACCAAGGTGGCACGTGGCACAGCCCTGTGGGAAAGCCTCGTGGGAAAGCCTCGAGGGACAGCCTCGAGGGAAAGCCACAGATCCCTTGATCCACGTGACAGGAAGCGTGACACTACTGCTGCAGCTCGGGAGGAAAGCGCACGTGCATGCCCCCACTCGAGACGAGGCCTGACTCCCCTGGGGAGACTCAGAAGCACCCCAAGATCCATGGCAACACTGGAGAGGAATCCTCAGGTTCCGGCCCCCACTCCACACAAGGACTGAGTCCCCGGCATGGACGGGAGAGGAATCCCGAGAGGTCCCCTAGCAACTCGCATGGGGACTGGCCTTTCCTGAGGCCACCAGAGCGGGTCCCTGAGGTCCCCGTCGTAACTCGAGAAGACCTGCCGCAACTCGAGAAAATCCAGGAGGTTCTCCCCTCCAGGCGAGATGAGGCCCATTTCCACTGAGGCGTCTCGAGGCTGATCACACCTCACCTCTGGAACTTCGAAAGGGTCCTTCACACCCTTGGTGCAAATCAAGATGTTCCCCGACCTAGCCGTCTCCACTCGAGAGGAATCACGAGGGTCCCGCCCACATCCAGAGGAGCCCCGTTTCCGCCTTGTAGCTCGAGATGAGGGATCCTTTCCCTGCTTCATCGGGAAAGAGTTCCCGGCGTTCCCGTCGCATCTCAAGAGCAGGCCCTCTCAACAGGAACGGCGAGAGGAACTCCAGGGTCGTGCCACCATTCCAAGAGTCCCCCAGATGTCTCAGTCCATTCCAGAGGAACCTCTTTTCCCTTCACCGGCTCGTCTTTCACGCCGAGGATCGACTCACACCAAGGTGGCACGTGGCACAGCCCTGTGGGAAAGCCTCGTGGGAAAGCCTCGAGGGACAGCCTCGAGGGAAAGCCACAGATCCCTTGATCCACGTGACAGGAAGCGTGACACTACTGCTGCAGCTCGGGAGGAAAGCGCACGTGCATGCCCCCACTCGAGACGAGGCCTGACTCCCCTGGGGAGACTCAGAAGCACCCCAAGATCCATGGCAACACTGGAGAGGAATCCTCAGGTTCCGGCCCCGACTCCACACAAGGACTGAGGCCCCAGCATGGACGGGAGAGGAATCCCGAGAGGTCCCCTAGCAACTCGCATGGGGACTGGCCTTTCCTGAGGCCACCAGAGCGGGTCCCTGAGGTCCCCGTCGTAACTCGAGAAGACCTGCTGCAACTCGAGAAAATCCAGGAGGTTCTCCCCTCCAGGCGAGATGAGGCCCATTTCCGCTGAGGCGTCTCGAGGCTGATCACACCTCACCTCTGGAACTTCGAAAGGGTCCTTCACACCCTTGGTGCAAATCAAGAAGTTCCCCGACCTGGCCGTCTCCACTCGAGGGGAATCACGAAAGTCTCGCCCACATCCAGAGGAGCCCCGTTTCCGCCTCGTAGCTCGAGATGAGGGATCCTTTCCCTGCTTCGTCGGGAAAGAGTTCCCGGCGTTCCCGTCGCATCTCAAGAGGAGGCCCTCTCAACAGGAACGGCGAGAGGAACTCCAGGGTCGTGCCACCATTCCAAGAGTCCCCCAGATGTCTCAGTCCATTCCAGAGGAACCTCTTTTCCCTTCACCGGCTCGTCTTTCACGCCGAGGATCGACTCACACCAAGGTGGCACGTGGCACAGCCCTGTGGGAAAGCCTCGTGGGAAAGCCTCGAGGGACAGCCTCGAGGGAAAGCCACAGATCCCTTGATCCACGTGACAGGAAGCGTGACACTACTGCTGCAGCTCGGGAGGAAAGCGCACGTGCATGCCCCCACTCGAGACGAGGCCTGACTCCCCTGGGGAGACTCAGAAGCACCCCAAGATCCATGGCAACACTGGAGAGGAATCCTCAGGTTCCGGCCCCGACTCCACACAAGGACTGAGGTCCCGGCATGGACGGGAGAGGAATCCCGAGAGGTCCCCTAGCAACTCGCATGGGGACTGGCCTTTCCTGAGGCCACCAGAGCGGGTCCCTGAGGTCCCCGTCGTAACTCGAGAAGACCTGCCGCAACTCGAGAAAATCCAGGAGGTTCTCCCCTCCAGGCGAGATGAGGCCCATTTCCGCTGATGCGTCTCGAGGCTGATCACACCTCACCTCTGGAACTTCGAAAGGGTCCTTCACACCCTTGGTGCAAATCCAGAAGTTCCCCGACCTAGCCGTCTCCACTCGAGAGGAATCACGAGAGTCCCGCCCACATCCAGAGGAGCCCCGTTTCCGCCTCGTAGCTCGAGATGAGGGATCCTTTCCCTGCTTCGTCGGGAAAGAGTTCCCGGCGTTCCCGTCGCATCTCAAGAGGAGGCCCTCTCAACAGGAACGGCGAGAGGAACTCCAGGGTCGTGCCACCATTCCAAGAGTCCCCCAGATGTCTCAGTCCATTCCAGAGGAACCTCTTTTCCCTTCACCGGCTCGTCTTTCACGCCGAGGATCGACTCACACCAAGGTGGCACGTGGCACAGCCCTGTGGGAAAGCCTCGTGGGAAAGCCTCGAGGGACAGCCTCGAGGGAAAGCCACAGATCCCTTGATCCACGTGACAGGAAGCGTGACACTACTGCTGCAGCTCGGGAGGAAAGCGCACGTGCATGCCCCCACTCGAGACGAGGCCTGACTCCCCTGGGGAGACTCAGAAGCATACCAAGATTCCTGGCAGCACTGGAGAGGAATCCTCAGGTTCCGGCCCCCAACTCCACACAAGGACTGAGTCCCCGGCATGGACGGGAGAGGAATCCCGAGAGGTCCCCTAGCAACTCGCATGGGGACTGGCCTTTCCTGAGGCCACCAGAGCGGGTCCCTGAGGTCCCCGTCGTTAACTCGAGAAGACCTGCCGCAACTCGAGAAAATCCAGGAGGTTCTCCCCTCCAGGCGAGATGAGGCCCATTTCCGCTGAGGCGTCTCGAGGCTGATCACACCTCACCTCTGGAACTTCGAAAGGGTCCTTCACACCCTTGGTGCAAATCAAGAAGTTCCCCGACCTAGCCGTCTCCACTCGAGAGGAATCACGAGGGTCCCGCCCACATCCAGAGGAGCCCCGTTTCCGCCTCGTAGCTCGAGATGAGGATCCTTTCCCTGCTTCGTCGGGAAAGAGTTCCCGGCGTTCCCGTCGCATCTCAAGAGGAGGCCCTCTCAACAGGAACGGCGAGAGGAACTCCAGGGTCGTGCCACCATTCCAAGAGTCCCCCAGATGTCTCAGTCCATTCCAGAGGAACCTCTTTTCCCTTCACCGGCTCGTCTTTCACGCCGAGGATCGACTCACACCAAGGTGGCACGTGGCACAGCCCTGTGGGAAAGCCTCGTGGGAAAGCCTCGAGGGACAGCCTCGAGGGAAAGCCACAGATCCCTTGATCCACGTGACAGGAAGCGTGACACTACAGCTGCAGCTCGGGAGGAAAGCGCACGTGCATGCCCCCACTCGAGACGAGGCCTGACTCCCCTGGGGAGACTCAGAAGCACCCCAAGATCCATGGCAACACTGGAGAGGAATCCTCAGGTTCCGGCCCCGACTCCACACAAGGACTGAGGCCCCGGCATGGACGGGAGAGGAATCCCGAGAGGTCCCCTAGCAACTCGCATGGGGACTGGCCTTTCCTGAGGCCACCAGAGCGGGTCCCTGAGGTCCCCGTCGTAACTCGAGAAGACCTGCCGCAACTCGAGAAAATCCAGGAGGTTCTCCCCTCCAGGCGAGATGAGGGCCCATTTCCGCTGAGGCGTCTCGAGGCTGATCACACCTCACCTCTGGAACTTCGAAAGGGTCCTTCACACCCTTGGTGCAAATCAAGAAGTTCCCCGACCTAGCCGTCTCCACTCGAGAGGAATCACGAGAGTCCCGCCCACATCCAGAGGAGCCCCGTTTCCGCCTCGTAGCTCGAGATGAGGGATCCTTTCCCTGCTTCGTCGGGAAAGAGTTCCCGGCGTTCCTGTCGCATCTCAAGAGGAGGCCCTCTCAACAGGAACGGCGAGAGGAACTCCAGGGTCGTGCCACCATTCCAAGAGTCCCCCAGATGTCTCAGTCCATTCCAGAGGAACCTCTTTTCCCTTCACCGGCTCGTCATTCACGCCGAGGATCGACTCACACCAAGGTGGCACGTGGCACAGCCCTGTGGGAAAGCCTCGTGGGAAAGCCTCGAGGGACAGCCTCGAGGGAAAGCCACAGATCCCTTGATCCACGTGACAGGAAGCGTGACACTACTGCTGCAGCTCGGGAGGAAAGCGCACGTGCATGCCCCCACTCGAGACGAGGCCTGACTCCCCTGGGGAGACTCAGAAGCATTCCAAGATCCCTGGCAGCACTGGAGAGGAATCCTCAGGTTCCGGCCCCCACTCCACACAAGGACTGAGGCCCCGGCATGGACGGGAGAGGAATCCCGAGAGGTCCCCTAGCAACTCGCATGGGGACTGGCCTTTCCTGAGGCCACCAGAGCGGGTCCCTGTGGTCCCCTTCGTAACTCGAGAAGACCTGCCGCAACTCGAGAAAATCCAGGAGGTTCTCCCCTCCAGGCGAGATGAGGCCCATTTCCGCTGAGGCGTCTCGAGGCTGATCACACCTCACCTCTGGAACTTCGAAAGGGTCCTTCACACCCTTGGTGCAAATCAAGAAGCTCCCCGACATACCAGTCTCCACTCGAGAGGAATCACGAGGGTCCCGCCCACATCCAGAGGAGCCCCGTTTCCGCCTCGTAGCTCGAGATGAGGGATCCTTTCCCTGCTTCGTCGGGAAAGAGTTCCCGGCGTTCCCGTCGCATCTCAAGAGGAGGCCCTCTCAACAGGAACGGCGAGAGGAACTCCAGGGTCGTGCCACCATTCCAAGAGTCCCCCAGATGTCTCAGTCCATTCCAGAGGAACCTCTTTTCCCTTCACCGGCTCGTCTTTCACGCCGAGGATCGACTCACACCAAGGTGGCACGTGGCACAGCCCTGTGGGAAAGCCTCGTGGGAAAGCCTCGAGGGACAGCCTCGAGGGGAAAGCCACAGATCCCTTGATCCACGTGACAGGAAGCGTGACACGACTGCTGCAGCTCGGGAGGAAAGCGCACGTGCATGCCCCCACTCGAGACGAGGCCTGACTCCCCTGGGGAGACTCAGAAGCACCCCAAGATCCATGGCAACACTGGAGAGGAATCCTCAGGTTCCGGCCCCGACTCCACACAAGGACTGAGGTCCCGGCATGGACGGGAGAGGAATCCCGAGAGGTCCCCTAGCAACTCGCATGGGGGACTGGCCTTTCCTGAGGCCACCAGAGCGGGTCCCTGAGGTCCCCGTCGTAACTCGAGAAGACCTGCCGCAACTCGAGAAAATCCAGGAGGTTCTCCCCTCCAGGCGAGATGAGGCCCATTTCCGCTGAGGCGTCTCGAGGCTGATCACACCTCACCTCTGGAACTTCGAAAGGGTCCTTCACACCCTTGGTGCAAATCAAGAAGTTCCCCGACCTAGCCGTCTCCACTCGAGAGGAATCACGAGAGTCCCGCCCACATCCAGAGGAGCCCCGTTTCTGCCTCGTAGCTCGAGATGAGGGATCCTTTCCCTGCTTCGTCGGGAAAGAGTTCCCGGCGTTCCCGTCGCATCTCAAGAGGAGGCCCTCTCAACAGGAACGGCGAGAGGAACTCCAGGGTCGTGCCACCATTCCAAGAGTCCCCCAGATGTCTCAGTCCATTCCAGAGGAACCTCTTTTCCCTTCACCGGCTCGTCTTTCACGCCGAGGATCGACTCACACCAAGGTGGCACGTGGCACAGCCCTGTGGGAAAGCCTCGTGGGAAAGCCTCGAGGGACAGCCTCGAGGGAAAGCCACAGATCCCTTGATCCACGTGACAGGAAGCGTGACACTACTGCTGCAGCTCGGAGGAAAGCGCACGTGCATGCCCCCACTCGAGACGAGGCCTGACTCCCCTGGGGAGACTCAGAAGCACCCCAAGATCCATGGCAACACTGGAGAGGAATCCTCAGGTTCCGGCCCCGACTCCACAGAAGGACTGAGGCCCCGGGCATGGACGGGAGAGGAATCCCGAGAGGTCCCCTAGCAACTCGCATGGGGACTGGCCTTTCCTGAGGCCACCAGAGCGGGTCCCTGAGGTCCCCGTCGTAACTCGAGAAGACCTGCCGCAACTCGAGAAAATCCAGGAGGTTCTCCCCTCCAGGCGAGATGAGGCCCATTTCCGCTGAGGCGTCTCGAGGCTGATCACACCTCACCTCTGGAACTTCGAAAGGGTCCTTCACACCCTTGGTGCAAATCAAGAAGCTCCCCGACATACCAGTCTCCACTCGAGAGGAATCACGAGGGTCCCGCCCACATCCAGAGGAGCCCCGTTTCCCGCCTCGTAGCTCGAGATGAGGGATCCTTTCCCTGCTTCGTCGGGAAAGAGTTCCCGGCGTTCCCGTCGCATCTCAAGAGGAGGCCCTCTCAACAGGAACGGCGAGAGGAACTCCAGGGTCGTGCCACCATTCCAAGAGTCCCCCAGATGTCTCAGTCCATTCCAGAGGAACCTCTTTTCCCTTCACCGGCTCATCTTTCACGCCGAGGATCGACTCACACCAAGGTGGCACGTGGCACAGCCCTGTGGGAAAGCCTCGTGGGAAAGCCTCGAGGGACAGCCTCGAGGGAAAGCCACAGATCCCTTGATCCACGTGACAGGAAGCGTGACACTACTGCTGCAGCTCGGGAGGAAAGCGCACGTGCATGCCCCCACTCGAGACGAGGACTGACTCCCCTGGGGAGACTCAGAAGCACCCCAAGATCCATGGCAACACTGGAGAGGAATCCTCAGGTTCCGGCCCCGACTCCACACAAGGACTGAGGCCCCGGCATGGACGGGAGAGGAATCCCGAGAGGTCCCCTAGCAACTCGCATGGGGACTGGCCTTTCCTGAGGCCACCAGAGCGGGTCCCTGAGGTCCCCGTCGTAACTCGAGAAGACCTGCCGCAACTCGAGAAAATCCAGGAGGTTCTCCCTCCAGGCGAGATGAGGCCCATTTCCGCTGAGGCGTCTCGAGGCTGATCACACCTCACCTCTGGAACTTCGAAAGGGTCCTTCACACCCTTGGTGCAAATCAAGAAGTTCCCCGACCTAGCCGTCTCCACTCGAGAGGAATCACGAGAGTCCCGCCCACATCCAGAGGAGCCCCGTTTCCGCCTCGTAGCTCGAGATGAGGGATCCTTTCCCTGCTTCGTCGGGAAAGAGTTCCCGGCGTTCCCGTCGCATCTCAAGAGGAGGCCCTCTCAACAGGAACGGCGAGAGGAACTCCAGGGTCGTGCCACCATTCCAAGAGTCCCCCAGATGTCTCAGTCCATTCCAGAGGAACCTCTTTTCCCTTCACCGGCTCGTCTTTCACGCCGAGGATCGACTCACACCAAGGTGGCACGTGGCACAGCCCTGTGGGAAAGCCTCGTGGGAAAGCCTCGAGGGACAGCCTCGAGGGAAAGCCACAGATCCCTTGATCCACGTGACAGGAAGCGTGACACTACTGCTGCAGCTCGGGAGGAAAGCGCACGTGCATGCCCCCACTCGAGACGAGGCCTGACTCCCCTGGGGAGACTCAGAAGCACCCCAAGATCCATGGCAACACTGGAGAGGAATCCTCAGGTTCCGGCCCCGACTCCACAGAAGGACTGAGGCCCCGGCATGGACGGGAGAGGAATCCCGAGAGGTCCCCTAGCAACTCGCATGGGGACTGGCCTTTCCTGAGGCCACCAGAGCGGGTCCCTGAGGTCCCCGTCGTAACTCGAGAAGACCTGCCGCAACTCGAGAAAATCCAGGAGGTTCTCCCCTCCAGGCGAGATGAGGCCCATTTCCGCTGAGGCGTCTCGAGGCTGATCACAACCTCACCTCTGGAACTTCGAAAGGGTCCTTCACACCCTTGGTGCAAATCAAGAAGCTCCCCGACATACCAGTCTCCACTCGAGAGGAATCACGAGGGTCCCGCCCACATCCAGAGGAGCCCCGTTTCCGCCTCGTAGCTCGAGATGAGGGATCCTTTCCCTGCTTCGTCGGGAAAGAGTTCCCGGCGTTCCCGTCGCATCTCAAGAGGAGGCCCTCTCAACAGGAACGGCGAGAGGAACTCCAGGGTCGTGCCACCATTCCAAGAGTCCCCCAGATGTCTCAGTCCATTCCAGAGGAACCTCTTTTCCCTTCACCGGCTCATCTTTCACGCCGAGGATCGACTCACACCAAGGTGGCACGTGGCACAGCCCTGTGGGAAAGCCTCGTGGGAAAGCCTCGAGGGACAGCCTCGAGGGAAAGCCACAGATCCCTTGATCCACGTGACAGGAAGCGTGACACTACTGCTGCAGCTCGGGAGGAAAGCGCACGTGCATGCCCCCACTCGAGACGAGGCCTGACTCCCCTGGGGAGACTCAGAAGCACCCCAAGATCCATGGCAACACTGGAGAGGAATCCTCAGGTTCCGGCCCCGACTCCACACAAGGACTGAGGTCCCGGCATGGACGGGAGAGGAATCCCGAGAGGTCCCCTAGCAACTCGCATGGGGACTGGCCTTCCTGAGGCCACCAGAGCGGGTCCCTGAGGTCCCCGTCGTAACTCGAGAAGACCTGCCGCAACTCGAGAAAATCCAGGAGGTTCTCCCCTCCAGGCGAGATGAGGCCCATTTCCGCTGAGGCGTCTCGAGGCTGATCACACCTCACCTCTGGAACTTCGAAAGGGTCCTTCACACCCTTGGTGCAAATCAAGAAGTTCCCCGACCTAGCCGTCTCCACTCGAGAGGAATCACGAGAGTCCGGCCCACATCCAGAGGAGCCCCGTTTCCGCCTCGTAGCTCGAGATGAGGGATCCTTTCCCTGCTTCGTCGGGAAAGAGTTCCCGGCGTTCCCGTCGCATCTCAAGAGGAGGCCCTCTCAACAGGAACGGCGAGAGGAACTCCAGGGTCGTGCCACCATTCCAAGAGTCCCCCAGATGTCTCAGTCCATTCCAGAGGAACCTCTTTTCCCTTCACCGGCTCGTCTTTCACGCCGAGGATCGACTCACACCAAGGTGGCACGTGGCACAGCCTTGTGGGAAAGCCTCGTGGGAAAGCCTCGAGGGACAGCCTCGAGGGAAAGCCACAGATCCCTTGATCCACGTGACAGGAAGCGTGACACTACTGCTGCAGCTCGGGAGGAAAGCGCACGTGCATGCCCCCACTCGAGACGAGGCCTGACTCCCCTGGGGAGACTCAGAAGCACCCCAAGATCCATGGCAACACTGGAGAGGAATCCTCAGGTTCCGGCCCCGACTCCACAGAAGGACTGAGGCCCCCGGCATGGACGGGAGAGGAATCCCGAGAGGTCCCCTAGCAACTCGCATGGGGACTGGCCTTTCCTGAGGCCACCAGAGCGGGTCCCTGAGGTCCCCGTCGTAACTCGAGAAGACCTGCCGCAACTCGAGAAAATCCAGGAGGTTCTCCCCTCCAGGCGAGATGAGGCCCATTTCCGCTGAGGCGTCTCGAGGCTGATCACACCTCACCTCTGGAACTTCGAAAGAGTCCTTCACACCCTTGGTGCAAATCAAGAAGCTCCCCGACATACCAGTCTCCACTCGAGAGGAATCACGAGGGTCCCGCCCACATCCAGAGGAGCCCCGTTTCCGCCTCGTAGCTCGAGATGAGGGATCCTTTCCCTGCTTCGTCGGGAAAGAGTTCCCGGCGTTCCGTCGCATCTCAAGAGGAGGCCCTCTCAACAGGAACGGCGAGAGGAACTCCAGGGTCGTGCCACCATTCCAAGAGTCCCCCAGATGTCTCAGTCCATTCCAGAGGAACCTCTTTTCCCTTCACCGGCTCATCTTTCACGCCGAGGATCGACTCACACCAAGGTGGCACGTGGCACAGCCCTGTGGGAAAGCCTCGTGGGAAAGCCTCGAGGGACAGCCTCGAGGGAAAGCCACAGATCCCTTGATCCACGTGACAGGAAGCGTGACACTACTGCTGCAGCTCGGGAGGAAAGCGCACGTGCATGCCCCCCACTCGAGACGAGGCCTGACTCCCCTGGGGAGACTCAGAAGCACCCCAAGATCCATGGCAACACTGGAGAGGAATCCTCAGGTTCCGGCCCCGACTCCACACAAGGACTGAGGTCCCGGCATGGACGGGAGAGGAATCCCGAGAGGTCCCCTAGCAACTCGCATGGGGACTGGCCTTTCCTGAGGCCACCAGAGCGGGTCCCTGAGGTCCCCGTCGTAACTCGAGAAGACCTGCCGCAACTCGAGAAAATCCAGGAGGTTCTCCCCTCCAGGCGAGATGAGGCCCATTTCCGCTGAGGCGTCTCGAGGCTGATCACACCTCACCTCTGGAACTTCGAAAGGGTCCTTCACACCCTTGGTGCAAATCAAGAAGCTCCCCGACATACCAGTCTCCACTCGAGAGGAATCACGAGGGTCCCGCCCACATCCAGAGGAGCCCCGTTTCCGCCTCGTAGCTCGAGATGAGGGATCCTTTCCCTGCTTCGTCGGGAAAGAGTTCCCGGCGTTCCCGTCGCATCTCAAGAGGAGGCCCTCTCAACAGGAACGGCGAGAGGAACTCCAGGGTCGTGCCACCATTCCAAGAGTCCCCCAGATGTCTCAGTCCATTCCAGAGGAACCTCTTTTCCCTTCACCGGCTCATCTTTCACGCCGAGGATCGACTCACACCAAGGTGGCACGTGGCACAGCCCTGTGGGAAAGCCTCGTGGGAAAGCCTCGAGGGACAGCCTCGAGGGAAAGCCACAGATCCCTTGATCCACGTGACAGGAAGCGTGACACTACTGCTGCAGCTCGGGAGGAAAGCGCACGTGCATGCCCCCACTCGAGACGAGGCCTGACTCCCCTGGGGAGACTCAGAAGCACCCCAAGATCCATGGCAACACTGGAGAGGAATCCTCAGGTTCCGGCCCCGACTCCACACAAGGACTGAGGTCCCGGCATGGACGGGAGAGGAATCCCGAGAGGTCCCCTAGCAACTCGCATGGGGACTGGCCTTTCCTGAGGCCACCAGAGCGGGTCCCTGAGGTCCCCGTCGTAACTCGAGAAGACCTGCCGCAACTCGAGAAAATCCAGGAGGTTCTCCCCTCCAGGCGAGATGAGGCCCATTTCCGCTGAGGCGTCTCGAGGCTGATCACACCTCACCTCTGGAACTTCGAAACGGTCCTTCACACCCTTGGTGCAAATCAAGAAGTTCCCCGACCTAGCCGTCTCCACTCGAGAGGAATCACGAGAGTCCCGCCCACATCCAGAGGAGCCCCGTTTCCGCCTCGTAGCTCGAGATGAGGGATCCTTTCCCTGCTTCGTCGGGAAAGAGTTCCCGGCGTTCCCGTCGCATCTCAAGAGGAGGCCCTCTCAACAGGAACGGCGAGAGGAACTCCAGGGTCGTGCCACCATTCCAAGAGTCCCCCAGATGTCTCAGTCCATTCCAGAGGAACCTCTTTTCCCTTCACCGGCTCGTCTTTCACGCCGAGGATCGACTCACACCAAGGTGGCACGTGGCACAGCCCTGTGGGAAAGCCTCGTGGGAAAGCCTCGAGGGACAGCCTCGAGGGAAAGCCACAGATCCCTTGATCCACGTGACAGGAAGCGTGACACTACTGCTGCAGCTCGGGAGGAAAGCGCACGTGCATGCCCCCACTCGAGACGAGGCCTGACTCCCCTGGGGAGACTCAGAAGCACCCCAAGATCCATGGCAACACTGGAGAGGAATCCTCAGGTTCCGGCCCCGACTCCACCCAAGGACTGAGGCCCCAGCATGGACGGGAGAGGAATCCCGAGAGGTCCCCTAGCAACTCGCATGGGGACTGGCCTTTCCTGAGGCCACCAGAGCGGGTCCCTGAGGTCCCCGTCGTAACTCGAGAAGACCTGCCGCAACTCGAGAAAATCCAGGAGGTTCTCCCCTCCAGGCGAGATGAGGCCCATTTCCGCTGAGGCGTCTCGAGGCTGATCACACCTCACCTCTGGAACTTCGAAAGGGTCCTTCACACCCTTGGTGCAAATCAAGAAGTTCCCCGACCTAGCCGTCTCCACTCGAGAGGAATCACGAGAGTCCCGCCCACATCCAGAGGAGCCCCGTTTCCGCCTCGTAGCTCGAGATGAGGGATCCTTTCCCTGCTTCGTCGGGAAAGAGTTCCCGGCGTTCCCGTCGCATCTCAAGAGGAGGCCCTCTCAACAGGAACGGCGAGAGGAACTCCAGGGTCGTGCCACCATTCCAAGAGTCCCCCAGATGTCTCAGTCCATTCCAGAGGAACCTCTTTTCCCTTCACCGGCTCGTCTTTCACGCCGAGGATCGACTCACACCAAGGTGGCACGTGGCACAGCCCTGTGGGAAAGCCTCGTGGGACAGCCTCGAGGGACAGCCTCGAGGGAAAGCCACAGATCCCTTGATCCACGTGACAGGAAGCGTGACACTACTGCTGCAGCTCGGGAGGAAAGCGCACGTGCATGCCCCCACTCGAGACGAGGCCTGACTCCCCTGGGGAGACTCAGAAGCATACCAAGATCCCTGGCAGCACTGGAGAGGAATCCTCAGGTTCCGGCCCCCACTCCACACAAGGACTGAGTCCCCGGCATGGACGGGAGAGGAATCCCGAGAGGTCCCCTAGCAACTCGCATGGGGACTGGCCTTTCCTGAGGCCACCAGAGCGGGTCCCTGAGGTCCCCGTCGTAACTCGAGAAGACCTGCCGCAACTCGAGAAAATCCAGGAGGTTCTCCCCTCCAGGCGAGATGAGGCCCATTTCCGCTGAGGCGTCTCGAGGCTGATCACACCTCACCTCTGGAACTTCGAAAGGGTCCTTCACACCCTTGGTGCAAATCAAGAAGTTCCCCGACCTAGCCGTCTCCACTCGAGAGGAATCACGAGGGTCCCGCCCACATCCAGAGGAGCCCCGTTTCCGCCTCGTAGCTCGAGATGAGGGATCCTTTCCCTGCTTCGTCGGGAAAGAGTTCCCGGCGTTCCCGTCGCATCTCAAGAGGAGGCCCTCTCAACAGGAACGGCGAGAGGAACTCCAGGGTCGTGCCACCATTCCAAGAGTCCCCCAGATGTCTCAGTCCATTCCAGAGGAACCTCTTTTCCCTTCACCGGCTCGTCTTTCACGCCGAGGATCGACTCACACCAAGGTGGCACGTGGCACAGCCCTGTGGGAAAGCCTCGTGGGAAAGCCTCGAGGGACAGCCTCGAGGGAAAGCCACAGATCCCTTGATCCACGTGACAGGAAGCGTGACACTACAGCTGCAGCTCGGGAGGAAAGCGCACGTGCATGCCCCCACTCGAGACGAGGCCTGACTCCCCTGGGGAGACTCAGAAGCACCCCAAGATCCATGGCAACACTGGAGAGGAATCCTCAGGTTCCGGCCCCGACTCCACACAAGGACTGAGGCCCCGGCATGGACGGGAGAGGAATCCCGAGAGGTCCCCTAGCAACTCGCATGGGGACTGGCCTTTCCTGAGGCCACCAGAGCGGGTCCCTGAGGTCCCCGTCGTAACTCGAGAAGACCTGCCGCAACTCGAGAAAATCCAGGAGGTTCTCCCCTCCAGGCGAGATGAGGCCCATTTCCGCTGAGGCGTCTCGAGGCTGATCACACCTCACCTCTGGAACTTCGAAAGGGTCCTTCACACCCTTGGTGCAAATCAAGAAGTTCCCCGACCTAGCCGTCTCCACTCGAGAGGAATCACGAGAGTCCCGCCCACATCCAGAGGAGCCCCGTTTCCGCCTCGTAGCTCGAGATGAGGGATCCTTTCCCTGCTTCGTCGGGAAAGAGTTCCCGGCGTTCCTGTCGCATCTCAAGAGGAGGCCCTCTCAACAGGAACGGCGAGAGGAACTCCAGGGTCGTGCCACCATTCCAAGAGTCCCCCAGATGTCTCAGTCCATTCCAGAGGAACCTCTTTTCCCTTCACCGGCTCGTCATTCACGCCGAGGATCGACTCACACCAAGGTGGCACGTGGCACAGCCCTGTGGGAAAGCCTCGTGGGAAAGCCTCGAGGGACAGCCTCGAGGGAAAGCCACAGATCCCTTGATCCACGTGACAGGAAGCGTGACACTACTGCTGCAGCTCGGGAGGAAAGCGCACGTGCATGCCCCCACTCGAGACGAGGCCTGACTCCCCTGGGGAGACTCAGAAGCATTCCAAGATCCCTGGCAGCACTGGAGAGGAATCCTCAGGTTCCGGCCCCCACTCCACACAAGGACTGAGGCCCCGGCATGGACGGGAGAGGAATCCCGAGAGGTCCCCTAGCAACTCGCATGGGGACTGGCCTTTCCTGAGGCCACCAGAGCGGGTCCCTGTGGTCCCCTTCGTAACTCGAGAAGACCTGCCGCAACTCGAGAAAATCCAGGAGGTTCTCCCCTCCAGGCGAGATGAGGCCCATTTCCGCTGAGGCGTCTCGAGGCTGATCACACCTCACCTCTGGAACTTCGAAAGGGTCCTTCACACCCTTGGTGCAAATCAAGAAGCTCCCCGACATACCAGTCTCCACTCGAGAGGAATCACGAGGGTCCCGCCCACATCCAGAGGAGCCCCGTTTCCGCCTCGTAGCTCGAGATGAGGGATCCTTTCCCTGCTTCGTCGGGAAAGAGTTCCCGGCGTTCCCGTCGCATCTCAAGAGGAGGCCCTCTCAACAGGAACGGCGAGAGGAACTCCAGGGTCGTGCCACCATTCCAAGAGTCCCCCAGATGTCTCATTCCATTCCAGAGGAACCTCTTTTCCCTTCACCGGCTCGTCTTTCACGCCGAGGATCGACTCACACCAAGGTGGCACGTGGCACAGCCCTGTGGGAAAGCCTCGTGGGAAAGCCTCGAGGGACAGCCTCGAGGGAAAGCCACAGATCCCTTGATCCACCTGACAGGAAGCGTGACACGACTGCTGCAGCTCGGGAGGAAAGCGCACGTGCATGCCCCCACTCGAGACGAGGCCTGACTCCCCTGGGGAGACTCAGAAGCACCCCAAGATCCATGGCAACACTGGAGAGGAATCCTCGGGTTCCGGCCCCGACTCCACACAAGGACTGAGGCCCCGGCATGGAAGGGAGAGGAATCCCGAGAGGTCCCCTAGCAACTCGCATGGGGACTGGCCTTTCCTGAGGCCACCAGAGCGGGTCCCTGAGGTCCCCGTCGTAACTCGAGAAGACCTGCCACAACTCGAGAAAATCCAGGAGGTTCTCCCCTCCAGGCGAGATGAGGCCCATTTCCGCTGAGGCGTCTCGAGGCTGATCACACCTCACCTCTGGAACTTCGAAAGGGTCCTTCACACCCTTGGTGCAAATCCAGAAGTTCCCCGACCTAGCCGTCTCCACTCGAGAGGAATCACGAGGGTCCCGCCCACATCCAGAGGAGCCCCGTTTCCGCCTCGTAGCTCGAGATGAGGGATCCTTTCCCTGCTTCGTCGGGAAAGAGTTCCCGGCGTTCCCGTCGCATCTCAAGAGGAGGCCCTCTCAACAGGAACGGCGAGAGGAACTCCAGGGTCGTGCCACCATTCCAAGAGTCCCCCAGATGTCTCAGTCCATTCCAGAGGAACCTCTTTTCCCTTCACCGGCTCGTCTTTCACGCCGAGGATCGACTCACACCAAGGTGGCACGTGGCACAGCCCTGTGGGAAAGCCTCGTGGGAAAGCCTCGAGGGACAGCCTCGAGGGAAAGCCACAGATCCCTTGATCCACGTGACAGGAAGCGTGACACTACTGCTGCAGCTCGGGAGGAAAGCGCACGTGCATGCCCCCACTCGAGACGAGGCCTGACTCCCTTGGGGAGACTCAGAAGCACCCCAAGATCCATGGCAACACTGGAGAGGAATCCTCAGGTTCCGGCCCCGACTCCACACAAGGACTGAGGCCCCGGCATGGACGGGAGAGGAATCCCGAGAGGTCCCCTGGCAACTCGCATGGGGACTGGCCTTTCCTGAGGCCACCAGAGCGGGTCCCTGAGGTCCCCGTCGTAACTCGAGAAGACCTGCCGCAACTCGAGAAAATCCAGGAGGTTCTCCCCTCCAGGCGAGATGAGGCCCATTTCCGCTGAGGCGTCTCGAGGCTGATCACACCTCACCACTGGAACTTCGAAAGGGTCCTTCACACCCTTGGTGCAAATCAAGAAGTTCCCCGACCTAGCCGTCTCCACTCGAGAGGAATCACGAGAGTCCCGCCCACATCCAGAGGAGCCCCGTTTCCGCCTCGTAGCTCGAGATGAGGGATCCTTTCCCTGCTTCGTCGGGAAAGAGTTCCCGGCGTTCCCGTCGCATCTCAAGAGGAGGCCCTCTCAACAGGAACGGCGAGAGGAACTCCAGGGTCGTGCCACCATTCCAAGAGTCCCCCAGATGTCTCAGTCCATTCCAGAGGAACCTCTTTTCCCTTCACCGGCTCGTCTTTCACGCCGAGGATCGACTCACACCAAGGTGGCACGTGGCACAGCCCTGTGGGAAAGCCTCGTGGGAAAGCCTCGAGGGACAGCCTCGAGGGAAAGCCACAGATCCCTTGATCCACGTGACAGGAAGCGTGACACTACTGCTGCAGCTCGGGAGGAAAGCGCACGTGCATGCCCCCACTCGAGACGAGGCCTGACTCCCCTGGGGAGACTCAGAAGCACCCCAAGATCCATGGCAACACTGGAGAGGAATCCTCAGGTTCCGGCCCCGACTCCACAGAAGGACTGAGGCCCCGGCATGGACGGGAGAGGAATCCCGAGAGGTCCCCTAGCAACTCGCATGGGGACTGGCCTTTCCTGAGGCCACCAGAGCGGGTCCCTGAGGTCCCCGTCGTAACTCGAGAAGACCTGCCGCAACTCGAGAAAATCCAGGAGGTTCTCCCCTCCAGGCGAGATGAGGCCCATTTCCGCTGAGGCGTCTCGAGGCTGATCACACCTCACCTCTGGAACTTCGAAAGGGTCCTTCACACCCTTGGTGCAAATCAAGAAGCTCCCCGACATACCAGTCTCCACTCGAGAGGAATCACGAGGGTCCCGCCCACATCCAGAGGAGCCCCGTTTCCGCCTCGTAGCTCGAGATGAGGGATCCTTTCCCTGCTTCGTCGGGAAAGAGTTCCCGGCGTTCCCGTCGCATCTCAAGAGGAGGCCCTCTCAACAGGAACGGCGAGAGGAACTCCAGGGTCGTGCCACCATTCCAAGAGTCCCCCAGATGTCTCAGTCCATTCCAGAGGAACCTCTTTTCCCTTCACCGGCTCATCTTTCACGCCGAGGATCGACTCACACCAAGGTGGCACGTGGCACAGCCCTGTGGGAAAGCCTCGTGGGAAAGCCTCGAGGGACAGCCTCGAGGGAAAGCCACAGATCCCTTGATCCACGTGACAGGAAGCGTGACACTACTGCTGCAGCTCGGGAGGAAAGCGCACGTGCATGCCCCCACTCGAGACGAGGCCTGACTCCCCTGGGGAGACTCAGAAGCACCCCAAGATCCATGGCAACACTGGAGAGGAATCCTCAGGTTCCGGCCCCGACTCCACACAAGGACTGAGGTCCCGGCATGGACGGGAGAGGAATCCCGAGAGGTCCCCTAGCAACTCGCATGGGGACTGGCCTTTCCTGAGGCCACCAGAGCGGGTCCCTGAGGTCCCCGTCGTAACTCGAGAAGACCTGCCGCAACTCGAGAAAATCCAGGAGGTTCTCCCCTCCAGGCGAGATGAGGCCCATTTCCGCTGAGGCGTCTCGAGGCTGATCACACCTCACCTCTGGAACTTCGAAAGGGTCCTTCACACCCTTGGTGCAAATCAAGAAGTTCCCCGACCTAGCCGTCTCCACTCGAGAGGAATCACGAGAGTCCCGCCCACATCCAGAGGAGCCCCGTTTCCGCCTCGTAGCTCGAGATGAGGGATCCTTTCCCTGCTTCGTCGGGAAAGAGTTCCCGGCGTTCCCGTCGCATCTCAAGAGGAGGCCCTCTCAACAGGAACGGCGAGAGGAACTCCAGGGTCGTGCCACCATTCCAAGAGTCCCCCAGATGTCTCAGTCCATTCCAGAGGAACCTCTTTTCCCTTCACCGGCTCGTCTTTCACGCCGAGGATCGACTCACACCAAGGTGGCACGTGGCACAGCCCTGTGGGAAAGTCTCGTGGGAAAGCCTCGAGGGACAGCCTCGAGGGAAAGCCACAGATCCCTTGATCCACGTGACAGGAAGCGTGACACTACTGCTGCAGCTCGGGAGGAAAGCGCACGTGCATGCCCCCACTCGAGACGAGGCCTGACTCCCCTGGGGAGACTCAGAAGCACCCCAAGATCCATGGCAACACTGGAGAGGAATCCTCAGGTTCCGGCCCCGACTCCACACAAGGACTGAGGCCCCGGCATGGACGGGAGAGGAATCCCGAGAGGTCCCCTGGCAACTTGCATGGGGACTGGCCTTTCCTGAGGCCACCAGAGCGGGTCCCTGAGGTCCCCGTCGTAACTCGAGAAGACCTGCCGCAACTCGAGAAAATCCAGGAGGTTCTCCCCTCCAGGCGAGATGAGGCCCTTTTCCGATGAGGCGTCTCGAGGCTGATCACACCTCACCTCTGGAACTTCGAAAGGGTCCTTCACACCCTTGGTGCAAATCAAGAAGTTCCCCGTCCTAGCCGTCTCCACTCGAGAGGAATCACGAGGGTCCCGCCCACATCCAGAGGAGCCCCGTTTCCGCCTCGTAGCTCGAGATGAGGGATCCTTTCCCTGCTTCGTCGGGAAAGAGTTCCCGGCGTTCCCGTCGCATCTCAAGAGGAGGTCCTCTCAACAGGAACGGCGAGAGGAACTCCAGGGTCGTGCCACCATTCCAAGAGTCCCCCAGATGTCTCAGTCCATTCCAGAGGAACCTCTTTTCCCTTCACCGGCTCGTCTTTCACGCCGAGGATCGACTCACACCAAGGTGGCACGTGGCACAGCCCTGTGGGAAAGCCTCGTGGGAAAGCCTCGAGGGACAGCCTCGAGGGAAAGCCACAGATCCCTTGATCCACGTGACAGGAAGCGTGACACTACTGCTGCAGCTCGGGAGGAAAGCGCACGTGCATGCCCCCACTCGAGACGAGGCCTGACTCCCCTGGGGAGACTCAGAAGCACCCCAAGATCCATGGCAACACTGGAGAGGAATCCTCAGGTTCCGGCCCCGACTCCACACAAGGACTGAGGCCCCGGCATGGACGGGAGAGGAATCCCGAGAGGTCCCCTGGCAACTCGCATGGGGACTGGCCTTTCCTGAGGCCACCAGAGCGGGTCCCTGAGGTCCCCGTCGTAACTCGAGAAGACCTGCCGCAACTCGAGAAAATCCAGGAGGTTCTCCCCTCCAGGCGAGATGAGGCCCATTTCCGCTGAGGCGTCTCGAGGCTGATCACACCTCACCTCTGGAACTTCGAAAGGGTCCTTCACACCCTTGGTGCAAATCAAGAAGTTCCCCGACCTAGCCGTCTCCACTCGAGAGGAATCACGAGAGTCCCGCCCACATCCAGAGGAGCCCCGTTTCCGCCTCGTAGCTCGAGATGAGGGATCCTTTCCCTGCTTCGTCGGGAAAGAGTTCCCGGCGTTCCCGTCGCATCTCAAGAGGAGGCCCTCTCAACAGGAACGGCGAGAGGGACTCCAGGGTCGTGCCACCATTCCAAGAGTCCCCCAGATGTCTCAGTCCATTCCAGAGGAACCTCTTTTCCCTTCACCGGCTCGTCTTTCACGCCGAGGATCGACTCCCACCAAGGTGGCACGTGGCACAGCCCTGTGGGAAAGCCTCGTGGGAAAGCCTCGAGGGACAGCCTCGAGGGAAAGCCACAGATCCCTTGATCCACGTGACAGGAAGCGTGACACTACTGCTGCAGCTCGGGAGGAAAGCGCACGTGCATGCCCCCACTCGAGACGAGGCCTGACTCCCCTGGGGAGACTCAGAAGCACCCCAAGATCCATGGCAACACTGGAGAGGAATCCTCAGGTTCCGGCCCCGACTCCACAGAAGGACTGAGGCCCCGGCATGGACGGGAGAGGAATCCCGAGAGGTCCCCTAGCAACTCGCATGGGGACTGGCCTTTCCTGAGGCCACCAGAGCGGGTCCCTGAGGTCCCCGTCGTAACTCGAGAAGACCTGCCGCAACTCGAGAAAATCCAGGAGGTTCTCCCCTCCAGGCGAGATGAGGCCCATTTCCGCTGAGGCGTCTCGAGGCTGATCACACCTCACCTCTGGAACTTCGAAAGGGTCCTTCACACCCTTGGTGCAAATCAAGAAGCTCCCCGACATACCAGTCTCCACTCGAGAGGAATCACGAGGGTCCCGCCCACATCCAGAGGAGCCCCGTTTCCGCCTCGTAGCTCGAGATGAGGGATCCTTTCACTGCTTCATCGGGAAAGAGTTCCCGGCGTTCCCGTCGCATCTCAAGAGGAGGCCCTCTCAACAGGAACGGCGAGAGGAACTCCAGGGTCGTGCCACCATTCCAAGAGTCCCCCAGATGTCTCAGTCCATTCCAGAGGAACCTCTTTTCCCTTCACCGGCTCATCTTTCACGCCGAGGATCGACTCACACCAAGGTGGCACGTGGCACAGCCCTGTGGGAAAGCCTCGTGGGAAAGCCTCGAGGGACAGCCTCGAGGGAAAGCCACAGATCCCTTGATCCACGTGACAGGAAGCGTGACACTACTGCTGCAGCTCGGGAGGAAAGCGCACGTGCATGCCCCCACTCGAGACGAGGCCTGACTCCCCTGGGGAGACTCAGAAGCACCCCAAGATCCATGGCAACACTGGAGAGGAATCCTCAGGTTCCGGCCCCGACTCCACACAAGGACTGAGGTCCCGGCATGGACGGGAGAGGAATCCCGAGAGGTCCCCTAGCAACTCGCATGGGGACTGGCCTTTCCTGAGGCCACCAGAGCGGGTCCCTGAGGTCCCCGTCGTAACTCGAGAAGACCTGCCGCAACTCGAGAAAATCCAGGAGGTTCTCCCCTCCAGGCGAGATGAGGCCCATTTCCGCTGAGGCGTCTCGAGGCTGATCACACCTCACCTGTGGAACTTCGAAAGGGTCCTTCACACCCTTGGTGCAAATCAAGAAGTTCCCCGACCTTGCCGTCTCCACTCGAGAGGAATCACGAGAGTCCCGCCCACATCCAGAGGAGCCCCGTTTCCGCCTCGTAGCTCGAGATGAGGGATCCTTTCCCTGCTTCGTCGGGAAAGAGTTCCCGGCGTTCCCGTCGCATCTCAAGAGGAGGCCCTCTCAACAGGAACGGCGAGAGGAACTCCAGGGTCGTGCCACCATTCCAAGAGTCCCCCAGATGTCTCAGTCCATTCCAGAGGAACCTCTTTTCCCTTCACCGGCTCGTCTTTCACGCCGAGGATCGACTCACACCAAGGTGGCACGTGGCACAGCCCTGTGGGAAAGCCTCGTGGGAAAGCCTCGAGGGACAGCCTCGAGGGAAAGCCACAGATCCCTTGATCCACGTGACAGGAAGCGTGACACTACTGCTGCAGCTCGGGAGGAAAGCGCACGTGCATGCCCCCACTCGAGACGAGGCCTGACTCCCCTGGGGAGACACAGAAGCACCCCAAGATCCATGGCAACACTGGAGAGGAATCCTCAGGTTCCGGCCCCGACTCCACACAAGGACTGAGGCCCCGGCATGGACGGGAGAGGAATCCCGAGAGGTCCCCTGGCAACTTGCATGGGGACTGGCCTTTCCTGAGGCCACCAGAGCGGGTCCCTGAGGTCCCCGTCGTAACTCGAGAAGACCTGCCGCAACTCGAGAAAATCCAGGAGGTTCTCCCCTCCAGGCGAGATGAGGCCCATTTCCGCTGAGGCGTCTCGAGGCTGATCACACCTCACCTCTGGAACTTCGAAAGGGTCCTTCACACCCTTGGTGCAAATCAAGAAGTTCCCCGACCTAGCCGTCTCCACTCGAGAGGAATCACGAGGGTCCCGCCCACATCCAGAGGAGCCCCGTTTCCGCCTCGTAGCTCGAGATGAGGGATCCTTTCCCTGCTTCGTCGGGAAAGAGTTCCCGGCGTTCCCGTCGCATCTCAAGAGGAGGCCCTCTCAACAGGAACGGCGAGAGGAACTCCAGGGTCGTGCCACCATTCCAAGAGTCCCCCAGATGTCTCAGTCCATTCCAGAGGAACCTCTTTTCCCTTCACCGGCTCGTCTTTCACGCCGAGGATCGACTCACACCAAGGTGGCACGTGGCACAGCCCTGTGGGAAAGCCTCGTGGGAAAGCCTCGAGGGACAGCCTCGAGGGAAAGCCACAGATCCCTTGATCCACGTGACAGGAAGCGTGACACTACTGCTGCAGCTCGGGAGGAAAGCGCACGTGCATGCCCCCACTCGAGACGAGGCCTGACTCCCCTGGGGAGACTCAGAAGCACCCCAAGATCCATGGCAACACTGGAGAGGAATCCTCGGGTTCCGGCCCCGACTCCACACAAGGACTGAGGCCCCGGCATGGAAGGGAGAGGAATCCCGAGAGGTCCCCTAGCAACTCGCATGGGGACTGGCCTTTCCTGAGGCCACCAGAGCGGGTCCCTGAGGTCCCCGTCGTAACTCGAGAAGACCTGCCGCAACTCGAGAAAATCCAGGAGGTTCTCCCCTCCAGGCGAGATGAGGCCCATTTCCGCTGAGGCGTCTCGAGGCTGATCACACCTCACCTCTGGAACTTCGAAAGGGTCCTTCACACCCTTGGTGCAAATCCAGAAGTTCCCCGACCTAGCCGTCTCCACTCGAGAGGAATCACGAGGGTCCCGCCCACATCCAGAGGAGCCCCGTTTCCGCCTCGTAGCTCGAGATGAGGGATCCTTTCCCTGCTTCGTCGGGAAAGAGTTCCCGGCGTTCCCGTCGCATCTCAAGAGGAGGCCCTCTCAACAGGAACGGCGAGAGGAACTCCAGGGTCGTGCCACCATTCCAAGAGTCCCCCAGATGTCTCAGTCCATTCCAGAGGAACCTCTTTTCCCTTCACCGGCTCGTCTTTCACGCCGAGGATCGACTCACACCAAGGTGGCACGTGGCACAGCCCTGTGGGAAAGCCTCGTGGGAAAGCCTCGAGGGACAGCCTCGAGGGAAAGCCACAGATCCCTTGATCCACGTGACAGGAAGCGTGACACTACTGCTGCAGCTCGGGAGGAAAGCGCACGTGCATGCCCCCACTCGAGACGAGGCCTGACTCCCTTGGGGAGACTCAGAAGCACCCCAAGATCCATGGCAACACTGGAGAGGAATCCTCAGGTTCCGGCCCCGACTCCACACAAGCACTGAGGCCCCGGCATGGACGGGAGAGGAATCCCGAGAGGTCCCCTGGCAACTCGCATGGGGACTGGCCTTTCCTGAGGCCACCAGAGCGGGTCCCTGAGGTCCCCGTCGTAACTCGAGAAGACCTGCCGCAACTCGAGAAAATCCAGGAGGTTCTCCCCTCCAGGCGAGATGAGGCCCATTTCCGCTGAGGCGTCTCGAGGCTGATCACACCTCACCTCTGGAACTTCGAAAGGGTCCTTCACACCCTTGGTGCAAATCAAGAAGTTCCCCGACCTAGCCGTCTCCACTCGAGAGGAATCACGAGAGTCCCGCCCACATCCAGAGGAGCCCCGTTTCCGCCTCGTAGCTCGAGATGAGGGATCCTTTCCCTGCTTCGTCGGGAAAGAGTTCCCGGCGTTCCCGTCGCATCTCAAGAGGAGGCCCTCTCAACAGGAACGGCGAGAGGAACTCCAGGGTCGTGCCACCATTCCAAGAGTCCCCCAGATGTCTCAGTCCATTCCAGAGGAACCTCTTTTCCCTTCACCGGCTCGTGTTTCACGCCGAGGATCGACTCACACCAAGGTGGCACGTGGCACAGCCCTGTGGGAAAGCCTCGTGGGAAAGCCTCGAGGGACAGCCTCGAGGGAAAGCCACAGATCCCTTGATCCACGTGACAGGAAGCGTGACACTACTGCTGCAGCTCGGGAGGAAAGCGCACGTGCATGCCCCCACTCGAGACGAGGCCTGACTCCCCTGGGGAGACTCAGAAGCACCCCAAGATCCATGGCAACACTGGAGAGGAATCCTCAGGTTCCGGCCCCGACTCCACAGAAGGACTGAGGCCCCGGCATGGACGGGAGAGGAATCCCGAGAGGTCCCCTAGCAACTCGCATGGGGACTGGCCTTTCCTGAGGCCACCAGAGCGGGTCCCTGAGGTCCCCGTCGTAACTCGAGAAGACCTGCCGCAACTCGAGAAAATCCAGGAGGTTCTCCCCTCCAGGCGAGATGAGGCCCATTTCCGCTGAGGCGTCTCGAGGCTGATCACACCTCACCTCTGAAACTTCGAAAGGGTCCTTCACACCCTTGGTGCAAATCAAGAAGCTCCCCGACATACCAGTCTCCACTCGAGAGGAATCACGAGGGTCCCGCCCACATCCAGAGGAGCCCCGTTTCCGCCTCGTAGCTCGAGATGAGGGATCCTTTCCCTGCTTCGTCGGGAAAGAGTTCCCGGCGTTCCCGTCGCATCTCAAGAGGAGGCCCTCTCAACAGGAACGGCGAGAGGAACTCCAGGGTCGTGCCACCATTCCAAGAGTCCCCCAGATGTCTCAGTCCATTCCAGAGGAACCTCTTTTCCCTTCACCGGCTCGTCTTTCACGCCGAGGATCGACTCACACCAAGGTGGCACGTGGCACAGCCCTGTGGGAAAGCCTCGTGGGAAAGCCTCGAGGGACAGCCTCGAGGGAAAGCCACAGATCCATTGATCCACGTGACAGGAAGCGTGACACTACTGCTGCAGCTCGGGAGGAAAGCGCACGTGCATGCCCCCACTCGAGACGAGGCCTGACTCCCTTGGGGAGACTCAGAAGCACCCCAAGATCCATGGCAACACTGGAGAGGAATCCTCAGGTTCCGGCCCCGACTCCACACAAGGACTGAGGCCCCGGCATGGACGGGAGAGGAATCCCGAGAGGTCCCCTGGCAACTCGCATGGGGACTGGCCTTTCCTGAGGCCACCAGGGCGGGTCCCTGAGGTCCCCGTCGTAACTCGAGAAGACCTGCCGCAACTCGAGAAAATCCAGGAGGTTCTCCCCTCCAGGCGAGATGAGGCCCATTTCCGCTGAGGCGTCTCGAGGCTGATCACACCTCACCTCTGGAACTTCGAAAGGGTCCTTCACACCCTTGGTGCAAATCAAGAAGTTCCCCGACCTAGCCGTCTCCACTCGAGAGGAATCACGAGGGTCCCGCCCACATCCAGAGGAGCCCCGTTTCCGCCTCGTAGCTCGAGATGAGGGATCCTTTCCCTGCTTCGTCGGGAAAGAGTTCCCGGCGTTCCCGTCGCATCTCAAGAGGAGGCCCTCTCAACAGGAACGGCGAGAGGAACTCCAGGGTCGTGCCACCATTCCAAGAGTCCCCCAGATGTCTCAGTCCATTCCAGAGGAACCTCTTTTCCCTTCACCGGCTCGTGTTTCACGCCGAGGATCGACTCACACCAAGGTGGCACGTGGCACAGCCCTGTGGGAAAGCCTCGTGGGAAAGCCTCGAGGGACAGCCTCGAGGGAAAGCCACAGATCCCTTGATCCCTTGACAGGAAGCGTGACACTACTGCTGCAGCTCGGGAGGAAAGCGCACGTGCATGCCCCCACTCGAGACGAGGCCTGACTCCCCTGGGGAGACTCAGAAGCACCCCAAGATCCATGGCAACACTGGAGAGGAATCCTCAGGTTCCGGCCCCGACTCCACAGAAGGACTGAGGCCCCGGCATGGACGGGAGAGGAATCCCGAGAGGTCCCCTAGCAACTCGCATGGGGACTGGCCTTTCCTGAGGCCACCAGAGCGGGTCCCTGAGGTCCCCGTCGTAACTCGAGAAGACCTGCCGCAACTCGAGAAAATCCAGGAGGTTCTCCCCTCCAGGCGAGATGAGGCCCATTTCCGCTGAGGCGTCTCGAGGCTGATCACACCTCACCTCTGGAACTTCGAAAGGGTCCTTCACACCCTTGGTGCAAATCAAGAAGTTCCCCGACCTAGCCGTCTCCACTCGAGAGGAATCACGAGAGTCCCGCCCACATCCAGAGGAGCCCCGTTTCCGCCTCGTAGCTCGAGATGAGGGATCCTTTCCCTGCTTCGTCGGGAAAGAGTTCCCGGCGTTCCCGTCGCATCTCAAGAGGAGGCCCTCTCAACAGGAACGGCGAGAGGAACTCCAGGGTCGTGCCACCATTCCAAGAGTCCCCCAGATGTCTCAGTCCATTCCAGAGGAACCTCTTTTCCCTTCACCGGCTCGTCTTTCACGCCGAGGATCGACTCACACCAAGGTGGCACGTGGCACAGCCCTGTGGGAAAGCCTCGTGGGAAAGCCTCGAGGGACAGCCTCGAGGGAAAGCCACAGATCCCTTGATCCACGTGACAGGAAGCGTGACACTACTGCTGCAGCTCGGGAGGAAAGCGCACGTGCATGCCCCCACTCGAGACGAGGCCTGACTCCCCTGGGGAGACTCAGAAGCACCCCAAGATCCATGGCAACACTGGAGAGGAATCCTCAGGTTCCGGCCCCGACTCCACACAAGGACTGAGGCCCCGGCATGGACGGGAGAGGAATCCCGAGAGGTCCCCTAGCAACTCGCATGGGGACTGGCCTTTCCTGAGGCCACCAGAGCGGGTCCCTGAGGTCCCCGTCGTAACTCGAGAAGACCTGCCGCAACTCGAGAAAATCCAGGAGGTTCTCCCCTCCAGGCGAGATGAGGCCCATTTCCGATGAGGCGTCTCGAGGCTGATCACACCTCACCTCTGGAACTTCGAAAGGGTCCTTCACACCCTTGGTGCAAATCAAGAAGTTCCCCGTCCTAGCCGTCTCCACTCGAGAGGAATCACGAGGGTCCCGCCCACATCCAGAGGAGCCCCGTTTCCGCCTCGTAGCTCGAGATGAGGGATCCTTTCCCTGCTTCGTCGGGAAAGAGTTCCCGGCGTTCCCGTCGCATCTCAAGAGGAGGCCCTCTCAACAGGAACGGCGAGAGGAACTCCAGGGTCGTGCCACCATTCCAAGAGTCCCCCAGATGTCTCAGTCCATTCCAGAGGAACCTCTTTTCCCTTCACCGGCTCGTCTTTCACGCCGAGGATCGACTCACACCAAGGTGGCACGTGGCACAGCCCTGTGGGAAAGCCTCGTGGGAAAGCCTCGAGGGACAGCCTCGAGGGAAAGCCACAGATCCCTTGATCCACGTGACAGGAAGCGTGACACTACTGCTGCAGCTCGGGAGGAAAGCGCACGTGCATGCCCCCACTCGAGACGAGGCCTGACTCCCCTGGGGAGACTCAGAAGCACCCCAAGATCCATGGCAACACTGGAGAGGAATCCTCAGGTTCCGGCCCTGACTCCACACAAGGACTGAGGCCCCGGCATGGACGGGAGAGGAATCCCGAGAGGTCCCCTAGCAACTCGCATGGGGAATGGCCTTTCCTGAGGCCACCAGAGCGGATCCCTGAGGTCCCCGTCGTAACTCGAGAAGACCTGCCGCAACTCGAGAAAATCCAGGAGGTTCTCCCCTCCAGGCGAGATGAGGCCCATTTCCGCTGAGGCGTCTCGAGGCTGATCACACCTCACCTCTGGAACTTCGAAAGGGTCCTTCACACCCTTGGTGCAAATCAAGAAGTTCCCCGACCTAGCCGTCTCCACTCGAGAGGAATCACGAGGGTCCCGCCCACATCCAGAGGAGCCCCGTTTCCGCCTCGTAGCTCGAGATGAGGGATCCTTTCCCTGCTTCGTCGGGAAAGAGTTCCCGGCGTTCCCGTCGCATCTCAAGAGGAGGCCCTCTCAACAGGAACGGCGAGAGGAACTCCAGGGTCGTGCCACCATTCCAAGAGTCCCCCAGATGTCTCAGTCCATTCCAGAGGAACCTCTTTTCCCTTCACCGGCTCGTCTTTCACGCCGAGGATCGACTCACACCAAGGTGGCACGTGGCACAGCCCTGTGGGAAAGCCTCGTGGGAAAGCCTCGAGGGACAGCCTCGAGGGAAAGCCACAGATCCCTTGATCCACGTGACAGGAAGCGTGACACTACTGCTGCAGCTCGGGAGGAAAGCGCACGTGCATGCCCCCACTCGAGACGAGGCCTGACTCCCCTGGGGAGACTCAGAAGCACCCCAAGATCCATGGCAACACTGGAGAGGAATCCTCAGGTTCCGGCCCCGACTCCACACAAGGACTGAGGCCCCGGCATGGACGGGAGAGGAATCCCGAGAGGTCCCCTAGCAACTCGCATGGGGAATGGCCTTTCCTGAGGCCACCAGAGCGGGTCCCTGAGGTCCCCGTCGTAACTCGAGAAGACCTGCCGCAACTCGAGAAAATCCAGGAGGTTCTCCCCTCCAGGCGAGATGAGGCCCATTTCCGCTGAGGCGTCTCGAGGCTGATCACACCTCACCTCTGGAACTTCGAAAGTGTCCTTCACACCCTTGGTGCAAATCCAGAAGTTCCCCGACCTAGCCGTCTCCACTCGAGAGGAATCACGAGAGTCCCGCCCACATCCAGAGGAGCCCCGTTTCCGCCTCGTAGCTCGAAATGAGGGATCCTTTCCCTTCTTCGTCGGGAAAGAGTTCCCGGCGTTCCCGTCGCATCTCAAGAGGAGGCCCTCTCAACAGGAACGGCGAGAGGAACTCCAGGGTCGTGCCACCATTCCAAGAGTCCCCCAGATGTCTCAGTCCATTCCAGAGGAACCTCTTTTCCCTTCACCGGCTCGTCTTTCACGCCGAGGATCGACTCACACCAAGGTGGCACGTGGCACAGCCCTGTGGGAAAGCCTCGTGGGAAAGCCTCGAGGGACAGCCTCGAGGGAAAGCCACAGATCCCTTGATCCACGTGACAGGAAGCGTGACACTACTGCTGCAGCTCGGGAGGAAAGCGCACGTGCATGCCCCCACTCGAGACGAGGCCTGACTCCCCTGGGGAGACTCAGAAGCACCCCAAGATCCATGGCAACACTGGAGAGGAATCCTCGGGTTCCGGCCCCGACTCCACACAAGGACTGAGGCCCCGGCATGGACGGGAGAGGAATCCCGAGAGGTCCCCTAGCAACTCGCATGGGGACTGGCCTTTCCTGAGGCCACCAGAGCGGGTCCCTGAGGTCCCCGTCGTAACTCGAGAAGACCTGCCGCAACTCGAGAAAATCCAGGAGGTTCTCCCCTCCAGGCGAGATGAGGCCCATTTCCGATGAGGCGTCTCGAGGCTGATCACACCTCACCTCTGGAACTTCGAAAGGGTCCTTCACACCCTTGGTGCAAATCAAGAAGTTCCCCGACCTAGCCGTCTCCACTCGAGAGGAATCACGAGGGTCCCGCCCACATCCAGAGGAGCCCCGTTTCCGCCTCGTAGCTCGAGATGAGGGATCCTTTCCCTGCTTCGTCGGGAAAGAGTTCCCGGCGTTCCCGTCGCATCTCAAGAGGAGGCCCTCTCAACAGGAACGGCGAGAGGAACTCCAGGGTCGTGCCACCATTCCAAGAGTCCCCCAGATGTCTCAGTCCATTCCAGAGGAACCTCTTTTCCCTTCACCGGCTCGTCTTTCACGCCGAGGATCGACTCACACCAAGGTGGCACGTGGCACAGCCCTGTGGGAAAGCCTCGTGGGAAAGCCTCGAGAGACAGCCTCGAGGGAAAGCCACAGATCCCTTGATCCACGTGACAGGAAGCGTGACACTACTGCTGCAGCTCGGGAGGAAAGCGCACGTGCATGCCCCCACTCGAGACGAGGCCTGACTCCCCTGGGGAGACTCAGAAGCACCCCAAGATCCATGGCAACACTGGAGAGGAATCCTCAGGTTCCGGCCCCGACTCCACACAAGGACTGAGGCCCCGGCATGGACGGGAGAGGAATCCCGAGAGGTCCCCTAGCAACTCGCATGGGGACTGGCCTTTCCTGAGGCCACCAGAGCGGGTCCCTGAGGTCCCCGTCGTAACTCCAGAAGACCTGCCGCAACTCGAGAAAATCCAGGAGGTTCTCCCCTCCAGGCGAGATGAGACCCATTTCCCCTGAGGCGTCTCGAGGCTGATCACACCTCACCTCTGGAACTTCGAAAGGGTCCTTCACACCCTTGGTGCAAATCAAGAAGTTCCCCGACCTAGCCGTCTCCACTCGAGAGGAATCACGAGGGTCCCGCCCACATCCAGAGGAGCCCCGTTTCCGCCTCGTAGCTCGAGATGAGGGATCCTTTCCCTGCTTCGTCGGGAAAGAGTTCCCGGCGTTCCCGTCGCATCTCAAGAGGAGGCCCTCTCAACAGGAACGGCGAGAGGAACTCCAGGGTCGTGCCACCATTCCAAGAGTCCCCCAGATGTCTCAGTCCATTCCAGAGGAACCTCTTTTCCCTTCACCGGCTCGTCTTTCACGCCGAGGATCGACTCACACCAAGGTGGCACGTGGCACAGCCCTGTGGGAAAGCCTCGTGGGAAAGCCTCGAGGGACAGCCTCGAGGGAAAGCCACAGATCCCTTGATCCACGTGACAGGAAGCGTGACACTACTGCTGCAGCTCGGGAGGAAAGCGCACGTGCATGCCCCCACTCGAGACGAGGCCTGACTCCCCTGGGGAGACTCAGAAGCACCCCAAGATCCATGGCAACACTGGAGAGGAATCCTCAGGTTCCGGCCCCGACTCCACACAAGGACTGAGGCCCCGGCATGGACGGGAGAGGAATCCCGAGAGGTCCCCTAGCAACTCGCATGGGGAATGGCCTTTCCTGAGGCCACCAGAGCGGGTCCCTGAGGTCCCCGTCGTAACTCCAGAAGACCTGCCGCAACTCGAGAAAATCCAGGAGGTTCTCCCCTCCAGGCGAGATGAGGCCCATTTCCGCTGAGGCGTCTCGAGGCTGATCACACCTCACCTCTGGAACTTCGAAAGGGTCCTTCACACCCTTGGTGCAAATCCAGAAGTTCCCCGACCTAGCCGTCTCCACTCGAGAGGAATCACGAGAGTCCCGCCCACATCCAGAGGAGCCCCGTTTCCGCCTCGTAGCTCGAGATGAGGGATCCTTTCCCTGCTTCGTCGGGAAAGAGTTCCTGGCGTTCCCGTCGCATCTCAAGAGGAGGCCCTCTCAACAGGAACGGCGAGAGGAACTCCAGGGTCGTGCCACCATTCCAAGAGTCCCCCAGATGTCTCAGTCCATTCCAGAGGAACCTCTTTTCCCTTCACCGGCTGGTCTTTCACGCCGAGGATCGACTCACACCAAGGTCGCACGTGGCACAGCCCTGTGGGAAAGCCTCGTGGGAAAGCCTCGAGGGACAGCCTCGAGGGAAAGCCACAGATCCCTTGATCCACGTGACAGGAAGCGTGACACTACTGCTGCAGCTCGGGAGGAAAGCGCACGTGCATGCCCCCACTCGAGACGAGGCCTGACTCCCCTGGGGAGACTCAGAAGCACCCCAAGATCCATGGCAACACTGGAGAGGAATCCTCGGGTTCCAGCCCCGACTCCACACAAGGACTGAGGCCCCGGCATGGACGGGAGAGGAATCCCGAGAGGTCCCCTAGCAACTCGCATGGGGACTGGCCTTTCCTGAGGCCACCAGAGCGGGTCCCTGAGGTCCCCGTCGTAACTCGAGAAGACCTGCCGCAACTCGAGAAATCCAGGAGGTTCTCCCCTCCAGGCGAGATGAGGCCCATTTCCGCTGAGGCGTCTCGAGGCTGATCACACCTCACCTCTGGAACTTCGAAAGGGTCCTTCACACCCTTGGTGCAAATCAAGAAGTTCCCCGACCTAGCCGTCTCCACTCGAGAGGAATCACGAGGGTCCCGCCCACATCCAGAGGAGCCCCGTTTCCGCCTCGTAGCTCGAGATGAGGGATCCTTTCCCTGCTTCGTCGGGAAAGAGTTCCCGGCGTTCCCGTCGCATCTCAAGAGGAGGCCCTCTCAACAGGAACGGCGAGAGGAACTCCAGGGTCGTGCCACCATTCCAAGAGTCCCCCAGATGTCTCAGTCCATTCCAGAGGAACCTCTTTTCCCTTCACCGGCTCATCTTTCACGCCGAGGATCGACTCACACCAAGGTGGCACGTGGCACAGCCCTGTGGGAAAGCCTCGTGGGAAAGCCTCGAGGGACAGCCTCGAGGGAAAGCCACAGATCCCTTGATCCACGTGACAGGAAGCGTGACACTACTGCTGCAGCTCGGGAGGAAAGCGCACGTGCATGCCCCCACTCGAGACGAGGCCTGACTCCCCTGGGGAGACTCAGAAGCACCCCAAGATCCATGGCAACACTGGAGAGGAATCCTCAGGTTCCGGCCCCGACTCCACACAAGGACTGAGGCCCCGGCATGGACGGGAGAGGAATCCCGAGAGCTCCCCTAGCAACTCGCATGGGGACTGGCCTTTCCTGAGGCCACCAGAGCGGGTCCCTGCGGTCCCCGTCGTAACTCGAGAAGACCTGCCGCAACTCGAGAAAATCCAGGAGGTTCTCCCCTCCAGGCGAGATGAGGCCCATTTCCGCTGAGGCGTCTCGAGGCTGATCACACCTCACCTCTGGAACTTCGAAAGGGTCCTTCACACCCTTGGTGCAAATCAAGAAGTTCCCCGACCTAGCCGTCTCCACTCGAGAGGAATCACGAGGGTCCCGCCCACATCCAGAGGAGCCCCGTTTCCGCCTCGTAGCTCGAGATGAGGGATCCTTTCCCTGCTTCGTCGGGAAAGAGTTCCCGGCGTTCCCGTCGCATCTCAAGAGGAGGCCCTCTCAACAGGAACGGCGAGAGGAACTCCAGGGTCGTGCCACCATTCCAAGAGTCCCCCAGATGTCTCAGTCCATTCCAGAGGAACCTCTTTTCCCTTCACCGGCTCGTCTTTCACGCCGAGGATCGACTCACACCAAGGTGGCACGTGGCACAGCCCTGTGGGAAAGCCTCGTGGGAAAGCCTCGAGGGACAGCCTCGAGGGAAAGCCACAGATCCCTTGATCCACGTGACAGGAAGCGTGACACTACTGCTGCAGCTCGGGAGGAAAGCGCACGTGCATGCCCCCACTCGAGACGAGGCCTGACTCCCCTGGGGAGACTCAGAAGCACCCCAAGATCCATGGCAACACTGGAGAGGAATCCTCGGGTTCCGGCCCCGACTCCACACAAGGACTGAGGCCCCGGCATGGACGGGAGAGGAATCCCGAGAGGTCCCCTAGCAACTCGCATGGGGAATGGCCTTTCCTGAGGCCACCAGAGCGGGTCCCTGAGGTCCCCGTCGTAACTCCAGAAGACCTGCCGCAACTCGAGAAAATCCAGGAGGTTCTCCCCTCCAGGCGAGATGAGGCCCATTTCCGCTGAGGCGTCTCGAGGCTGATCACACCTCACCTCTGGAACTTCGAAAGGGTCCTTCACACCCTTGGTGCAAATCAAGAAGTTCCCCGACCTAGCCGTCTCCACTCGAGAGGAATCACGAGGGTCCCGCCCACATCCAGAGGAGCCCCGTTTCCGCCTCGTAGCTCGAGATGAGGGATCCTTTCCCTGCTTCGTCGGGAAAGAGTTCCCGGCGTTCCCGTCGCATCTCAAGAGGAGGCCCTCTCAACAGGAACGGCGAGAGGAACTCCAGGGTCGTGCCACCATTCCAAGAGTCCCCCAGATGCCTCAGTCCATTCCAGAGGAACCTCTTTTCCCTTCACCGGCTCGTCTTTCACGCCGAGGATCGACTCACACCAAGGTGGCACGTGGCACAGCCCTGTGGGAAAGCCTCGTGGGAAAGCCTCGAGGGACAGCCTCGAGGGAAAGCCACAGATCCCTTGATCCACGTGACAGGAAGCGTGACACTACTGCTGCAGCTCGGGAGGAAAGCGCACGTGCATGCCCCCACTCGAGACGAGGCCTGACTCCCCTGGGGAGACTCAGAAGCACCCCAAGATCCATGGCAACACTGGAGAGGAATCCTCAGGTTCCGGCCCCGACTCCACACAAGGACTGAGGCCCCGGCATGGACGGGAGAGGAATCCCGAGAGGTCCCCTAGCAACTCGCATGGGGACTGGCCTTTCCTGAGGCCACCAGAGCGGGTCCCTGCGGTCCCCGTCGTAACTCGAGAAGACCTGCCGCAACTCGAGAAAATCCAGGAGGTTCTCCCCTCCAGGCGAGATGAGGCCCATTTCCGCTGAGGCGTCTCGAGGCTGATCACACCTCGCCTCTGGAACTTCGAAAGGGTCCTTCACACCCTTGGTGCAAATCAAGAAGTTCCCCGACCTAGCCGTCTCCACTCGAGAGGAATCACGAGGGTCCCGCCCACATCCAGAGGAGCCCCGTTTCCGCCTCGTAGCTCGAGATGAGGGATCCTTTCCCTGCTTCGTCGGGAAAGAGTTCCCGGCGTTCCCGTCGCATCTCAAGAGGAGGCCCTCTCAACAGGAACGGCGAGAGGAACTCCAGGGTCGTGCCACCATTCCAAGAGTCCCCCAGATGTCTCAGTCCATTCCAGAGGAACCTCTTTTCCCTTCACCGGCTGGTCTTTCACGCCGAGGATCGACTCACACCAAGGTCGCACGTGGCACAGCCCTGTGGGAAAGCCTCGTGGGAAAGCCTCGAGGGACAGCCTCGAGGGAAAGCCACAGATCCCTTGATCCACGTGACAGGAAGCGTGACACTACTGCTGCAGCTCGGGAGGAAAGCGCACGTGCATGCCCCCACTCGAGACGAGGCCTGACTCCCCTGGGGAGACTCAGAAGCACCCCAAGATCCATGTCAACACTGGAGAGGAATCCTCAGGTTCCGGCCCCGACTCCACACAAGGACTGAGGCCCCGGCATGGACGGGAGAGGAATCCCGAGAGGTCCCCTAGCAACTCGCATGGGGACTGGCCTTTCCTGAGGCCACCAGAGCGGGTCCCTGCGGTCCCCGTCGTAACTCGAGAAGACCTGCCGCAACTCGAGAAAATCCAGGAGGTTCTCCCCTCCAGGCGAGATGAGGCCCATTTCCGCTGAGGCGTCTCGAGGCTGATCACACCTCACCTCTGGAACTTCGAAAGGGTCCTTCACACCCTTGGTGCAAATCAAGAAGTTCCCCGACCTAGCCGTCTCCACTCGAGAGGAATCACGAGGGTCCCGCCCACATCCAGAGGAGCCCCGTTTCCGCCTCGTAGCTCGAGATGAGGGATCCTTTCCCTGCTTCGTCGGGAAAGAGTTCCCGGCGTTCCCGTCGCATCTCAAGAGGAGGCCCTCTCAACAGGAACGGCGAGAGGAACTCCAGGGTCGTGCCACCATTCCAAGAGTCCCCCAGATGTCTCAGTCCATTCCAGAGGAACCTCTTTTCCCTTCACCGGCTCGTCTTTCACGCCGAGGATCGACTCACACCAAGGTGGCACGTGGCACAGCCCTGTGGGAAAGCCTCGTGGGAAAGCCTCGAGGGACAGCCTCGAGGGAAAGCCACAGATCCCTTGATCCACGTGACAGGAAGCGTGACACTACTGCTGCAGCTCGGGAGGAAAGCGCACGTGCATGCCCCCACTCGAGACGAGGCCTGACTCCCCTGGGGAGACTCAGAAGCACCCCAAGATCCATGGCAACACTGGAGAGGAATCCTCAGGTTCCGGCCCCGACTCCACACAAGGACTGAGGCCCCGGCATGGACGGGAGAGGAATCCCGAGAGGTCCCCTAGCAACTCGCATGGGGACTGGCCTTTCCTGAGGCCACCAGAGCGGGTCCCTGAGGTCCCCGTCGTAACTCGAGAAGACCTGCCACAACTCGAGAAAATCCAGGAGGTTCTCCCCTCCAGGCGAGATGAGGCCCATTTCCGCTGAGGCGTCTCGAGGCTGATCACACCTCACCTCTGGAACTTCGAAAGGGTCCTTCACACCCTTGGTGCAAATCAAGAAGTTCCCCGACCTAGCCGTCTCCACTCGAGAGGAATCACGAGGGTCCCGCCCACATCCAGAGGAGCCCCGTTTCCGCCTCGTAGCTCGAGATGAGGGATCCTTTCCCTGCTTCGTCGGGAAAGAGTTCCCGGCGTTCCCGTCGCATCTCAAGAGGAGGCCCTCTCAACAGGAACGGCGAGAGGAACTCCAGGGTCGTGCCACCATTCCAAGAGTCCCCCAGATGTCTCAGTCCATTCCAGAGGAACCTCTTTTCCCTTCACCGGCTCGTCTTTCACGCCGAGGATCGACTCACACCAAGGTGGCACGTGGCACAGCCCTGTGGGAAAGCCTCGTGGGAAAGCCTCGAGGGACAGCCTCGAGGGAAAGCCACAGATCCCTTGATCCACGTGACAGGAAGCGTGACACTACTGCTGCAGCTCGGGAGGAAAGCGCACGTGCATGCCCCCACTCGAGACGAGGCCTGACTCCCCTGGGGAGACTCAGAAGCACCCCAAGATCCATGGCAACACTGGAGAGGAATCCTCAGGTTCCGGCCCCGACTCCACACAAGGACTGAGGCCCCGGCATGGACGGGAGAGGAATCCCGAGAGGTCCCCTAGCAACTCGCATGGGGACTGGCCTTTCCTGAGGCCACCAGAGCGGGTCCCTGAGGTCCCCGTCGTAACTCGAGAAGACCTGCCACAACTCGAGAAAATCCAGGAGGTTCTCCCCTCCAGGCGAGATGAGGCCCATTTCCGCTGAGGCGTCTCGAGGCTGATCACACCTCACCTCTGGAACTTCGAAAGGGTCCTTCACACCCTTGGTGCAAATCAAGAAGTTCCCCGACCTAGCCGTCTCCACTCGAGAGGAATCACGAGGGTCCCGCCCACATCCAGAGGAGCCCCGTTTCCGCCTCGTAGCTCGAGATGAGGGATCCTTTCCCTGCTTCGTCGGGAAAGAGTTCCCGGCGTTCCCGTCGCATCTCAAGAGGAGGCCCTCTCAACAGGAACGGCGAGAGGAACTCCAGGGTCGTGCCACCATTCCAAGAGTGCCCCAGATGTCTCAGTCCATTCCAGAGGAACCTCTTTTCCCTTCACCGGCTCGTCTTTCACGCCGAGGATCGACTCACACCAAGGTGGCACGTGGCACAGCCCTGTGGGAAAGCCTCGAGGGACAGCCTCGAGGGAAAGCCACAGGTCCCTTGATCCACGTGACAGGAAGCGTGACACTACTGCTGCAGCTCGGGAGGAAAGCGCACGTGCATGGCCCCACTCGAGACGAGGCCTGACTCCCCTGGGGAGACTCAGAAGCACCCCAAGATCCATGGCAACACTGGAGAGGAATCCTCAGGTTCCGGCCCCGACTCCACACAAGGACTGAGGCCCCGGCATGGACGGGAGAGGAATCCCGAGAGGTCCCCTAGAAACTCGCATGGGGAATGGCCTTTCCTGAGGCCAACAGAGCGGGTCCCTGAGGTCCCCGTCGTAACTCGAGAAGACCTGCCGCAACTCGAGAAAATCCAGGAGGTTCTCCCCTCCAGGCGAGATGAGGCCCATTTCCGCTGAGGCGTCTCGAGGCTGATCACACCTCACCTCTGGAACTTCGAAAGGGTCCTTCACACCCTTGGTGCAAATCCAGAAGTTCCCCAACCTAGCCGTCTCCACTCGAGAGGAATCACGAGAGTCCCGCCCACATCCAGAGGAGCCCCGTTTCCGCCTCGTAGCTCGAGATGAGGGATCCTTTCCCTGCTTCGTCGGGAAAGAGTTCCCGGCGTTCCCGTCGCATCTCAAGAGGAGGCCCTCTCAACAGGAACGGCGAGAGGAACTCCAGGGTCGTGCCACCATTCCAAGAGTCCCCCAGATGTCTCAGTCCATTCCAGAGGAAGCTCTTTTCCCTTCACCGGCTCGTCTTTCACGCCGAGGATCGACTCACACCAAGGTGGCACGTGGCACAGCCCTGTGGGAAAGCCTCGTGGGAAAGCCTCGAGGGACAGCCTCGAGGGAAAGCCACAGATCCCTTGATCCACGTGACAGGAAGCGTGACACTACTGCTGCAGCTCGGGAGGAAAGCGCACGTGCATGCCCCCACTCGAGACGAGGCCTGACTCCCGTGGGGAGACTCAGAAGCACCCCAAGATCCATGGCAACACTGGAGAGGAATCCTCGGGTTCCGGCCCCGACTCCACACAAGGACTGAGGCCCCGGCATGGACGGGAGAGGAATCCCGAGAGGTCCCCTAGCAACTCGCATGGGGACTGGCCTTTCCTGAGGCCACCAGAGCGGGTCCCTGAGGTCCCCGTCGTAACTCGAGAAGACCTGCCACAACTCGAGAAAATCCAGGAGGTTCTCCCCTCCAGGCGAGATGAGGCCCATTTCCGCTGAGGCGTCTCGAGGCTGATCACACCTCACCTCTGGAACTTCGAAAGGGTCCTTCACACCCTTGGTGCAAATCCAGAAGTTCCCCGACCTAGCCGTCTCCACTCGAGAGGAATCACGAGGGTCCCGCCCACATCCAGAGGAGCCCCGTTTCCGCCTCGTAGCTCGAGATGAGGGATCCTTTCCCTGCTTCGTCGGGAAAGAGTTCCCGGCGTTCCCGTCGCATCTCAAGAGGAGGCCCTCTCAACAGGAACGGCGAGAGGAACTCCAGGGTCGTGCCACCATTCCAAGAGTCCCCCAGATGTCTCAGTCCATTCCAGAGGAACCTCTTTTCCCTTCACCGGCTCGTCTTTCACGCCGAGGATCGACTCACACCAAGGTGGCACGTGGCACAGCCCTGTGGGAAAGCCTCGTGGGAAAGCCTCGAGGGACAGCCTCGAGGGAAAGCCACAGATCCCTTGATCCACGTGACAGGAAGCGTGACACTACTGCTGCAGCTCGGGAGGAAAGCGCACGTGCATGCCCCCACTCGAGACGAGGCCTGACTCCCCTGGGGAGACTCAGAAGCACCCCAAGATCCATGGCAACACTGGAGAGGAATCCTCAGGTTCCGGCCCCGACTCCACACAAGGACTGAGGCCCCGGCATGGACGGGAGAGGAATCCCGAGAGGTCCCCTAGCAACTCGCATGGGGACTGGCCTTTCCTGAGGCCACCAGAGCGGGTCCCTGAGGTCCCCGTCGTAACTCGAGAAGACCTGCCGCAACTCGAGAAAATCCAGGAGGTTCTCCCCTCCAGGCGAGATGAGGCCCATTTCCGCTGAGGCGTCTCGAGGCTGATCACACCTCACCTCTGGAACTTTGAAAGGGTCCTTCACACCCTTGGTGCAAATCAAGAAGTTCCCCGACCTAGCCGTCTCCACTCGAGAGGAATCACGAGGGTCCTGCCCACATCCAGAGGAGCCCCGTTTCCGCCTCGTAGCTCGAGATGAGGGATCCTTTCCCTGCTTCGTCGGGAAAGAGTTCCCGGCGTTCCCGTCGCATCTCAAGAGGAGGCCCTCTCAACAGGAACGGCGAGAGGAACTCCAGGGTCGTGCCACCATTCCAAGAGTGCCCCAGATGTCTCAGTCCATTCCAGAGGAACCTCTTTTCCCTTCACCGGCTCGTCTTTCACGCCGAGGATCGACTCACACCAAGGTGGCACGTGGCACAGCCCTGTGGGAAAGCCTCGTGGGAAAGCCTCGAGGGACAGCCTCGAGGGAAAGCCACAGGTCCCTTGATCCACGTGACAGGAAGCGTGACACTACTGCTGCAGCTCGGGAGGAAAGCGCACGTGCATGCCCCCACTCGAGACGAGGCCTGACTCCCCTGGGGAGACTCAGAAGCACCCCAAGATCCATGGCAACACTGGAGAGGAATCCTCGGGTTCCGGCCCCGACTCCACACAAGGACTGAGGCCCCGGCATGGACGGGAGAGGAATCCCGAGAGGTCCCCTAGCAACTCGCATGGGGAATGGCCTTTCCTGAGGCCACCAGAGCGGGTCCCTGAGGTCCCCGTCGTAACTCGAGAAGACCTGCCGCAACTCGAGAAAATCCAGGAGGTTCTCCCCTCCAGGCGAGATGAGGCCCATTTCCGCTGAGGCGTCTCGAGGCTGATCACACCTCACCTCTGGAACTTCGAAAGGGTCCTTCACACCCTTGGTGCAAATCCAGAAGTTCCCCGACCTAGCCGTCTCCACTCGAGAGGAATCACGAGAGTCCCGCCCACATCCAGAGGAGCCCCGTTTCCGCCTCGTAGCTCGAGATGAGGGATCCTTTCCCTGCTTCGTCGGGAAAGAGTTCCCGGCGTTCCCGTCGCATCTCAAGAGGAGGCCCTCTCAACAGGAACGGCGAGAGGAACTCCAGGGTCGTGCCACCATTCCAAGAGTCCCCCAGATGTCTCAGTCCATTCCAGAGGAACCTCTTTTCCCTTCACCGGCTCGTCTTTCACGCCGAGGATCGACTCACACCAAGGTGGCACGTGGCACAGCCCTGTGGGAAAGCCTCGTGGGAAAGCCTCGAGGGACAGCCTCGAGGGAAAGCCACAGATCCCTTGATCCACGTGACAGGAAGCATGACACTACTGCTGCAGCTCGGGAGGAAAGCGCACGTGCATGCCCCCACTCGAGACGAGGCCTGACTCCCCTGGGGAGACTCAGAAGCACCCCAAGATCCATGGCAACACTGGAGAGGAATCCTCGGGTTCCGGCCCCGACTCCACACAAGGACTGAGGCCCCGGCATGGACGGGAGAGGAATCCCGAGAGGTCCCCTAGCAACTCGCATGGGGACTGGCCTTTCCTGAGGCCACCAGAGCGGGTCCCTGAGGTCCCCGTCGTAACTCGAGAAGACCTGCCGCAACTCGAGAAAATCCAGGAGGTTCTCCCCTCCAGGCGAGATGAGGCCCATTTCCGCTGAGGCGTCTCGAGGCTGATCACACCTCACCTCTGGAACTTCGAAAGGGTCCTTCACACCCTTGGTGCAAATCAAGAAGTTCCCCGACCTAGACGTCTCCACTCGAGAGGAATCACGAGGGTCCCGCCCACATCCAGAGGAGCCCCGTTTCCGCCTCGTAGCTCGAGATGAGGGATCCTTTCCCTGCTTCGTCGGGAAAGAGTTCCCGGCGTTCCCGTCGCATCTCAAGAGGAGGCCCTCTCAACAGGAACGGCGAGAGGAACTCCAGGGTCGTGCCACCATTCCAAGAGTCCCCCAGATGTCTCAGTCCATTCCAGAGGAACCTCTTTTCCCTTCACCGGCTCGTCTTTCACGCCGAGAATCGACTCACACCAAGGTGGCACGTGGCACAGCCCTGTGGGAAAGCCTCGTGGGAAAGCCTCGAGGGACAGCCTCGAGGGAAAGCCACAGATCCCTTGATCCACGTGACAGGAAGCGTGACACTACTGCTGCAGCTCGGGAGGAAAGCGCACGTGCATGCCCCCACTCGAGACGAGGCCTGACTCCCCTGGGGAGACTCAGAAGCACCCCAAGATCCATGGCAACACTGGAGAGGAATCCTCGGGTTCCGGCCCCGACTCCACACAAGGACTGAGGCCCCGGCATGGACGGGAGAGGAATCCCGAGAGGTCCCCTAGCAACTCGCATGGGGACTGGCCTTTCCTGAGGCCACCAGAGCGGGTCCCTGAGGTCCCCGTCGTAACTCGAGAAGACCTGCCACAACTCGAGAAAATCCAGGAGGTTCTCCCCTCCAGGCGAGATGAGGCCCATTTCCGCTGAGGCGTCTCGAGGCTGATCACACCTCACCTCTGGAACTTCGAAAGGGTCCTTCACACCCTTGTTGCAAATCAAGAAGTTCCCCGACCTAGCCGTCTCCACTCGAGAGGAATCACGAAAGTCTCGCCCACATCCAGAGTAGCCCCGTTTCCGCCTCGTAGCTCGAGATGAGGGATCCTTTCCCTGCTTCGTCGGGAAAGAGTTCCCGGCGTTCCCGTCGCATCTCAAGAGGAGGCCCTCTCAACAGGAACGGCGAGAGGAACTCCAGGGTCGTGCCACCATTCCAAGAGTGCCCCAGATGTCTCAGTCCATTCCAGAGGAACCTCTTTTCCCTTCACCGGCTCGTCTTTCACGCCGAGGATCGACTCACACCAAGGTGGCACGTGGCACAGCCCTGTGGGAAAGCCTCGAGGGACAGCCTCGAGGGAAAGCCACAGGTCCCTTGATCCACGCGACAGGAAGCGTGACACTACTGCTGCAGCTCGGGAGGAAAGCGCACGTGCATGCCCCCACTCGAAACGAGGCCTGACTCCCCTGGGGAGACTCAGAAGCACCCCAAGATCCATGGCAACACTGGAGAGGAATCCTCAGGTTCCGGCCCCGACTCCACACAAGGACTGAGGCCCCGGCATGGACGGGAGAGGAATCCCGAGAGGTCCCCTAGAAACTCGCATGGGGAATGGCCTTTCCTGAGGCCACCAGAGCGGGTCCCTGAGGTCCCCGTCGTAACTCGAGAAGACCTGCCGCAACTCGAGAAAATCCAGGAGGTTCTCCCCTCCAGGCGAGATGAGGCCCATTTCCGCTGAGGCGTCTCGAGGCTGATCACACCTCACCTCTGGAACTTCGAAAGGGTCCTTCACACCCTTGGTGCAAATCCAGAAGTTCCCCAACCTAGCCGTCTCCACTCGAGAGGAATCACGAGAGTCCCGCCCACATCCAGAGGAGCCCCGTTTCCGCCTCGTAGCTCGAGATGAGGGATCCTTTCCCTGCTTCGTCGGGAAAGAGTTCCCGGCGTTCCCGTCGCATCTCAAGAGGAGGCCCTCTCAACAGGAACGGCGAGAGGAACTCCAGGGTCGTGCCACCATTCCAAGAGTCCCCCAGATGTCTCAGTCCATTCCAGAAGAACCTCTTTTCCCTTCACCGGCTCGTCTTTCACGCCGAGGATCGACTCACACCAAGGTGGCACGTGGCACAGCCCTGTGGGAAAGCCTCGTGGGAAAGCCTCGAGGGACAGCCTCGAGGGAAAGCCACAGATCCCTTGATCCACGTGACAGGAAGCGTGACACTACTGCTGCAGCTCGGGAGGAAAGCGCACGTGCATGCCCCCACTCGAGACGAGGCCTGACTCCCGTGGGGAGACTCAGAAGCACCCCAAGATCCATGGCAACACTGGAGAGGAATCCTCGGGTTCCGGCCCCGACTCCACACAAGGACTGAGGCCCCGGCATGGACGGGAGAGGAATCCCGAGAGGTCCCCTAGCAACTCGCATGGGGACTGGCCTTTCCTGAGGCCACCAGAGCGGGTCCCTGAGGTCCCCGTCGTAACTCGAGAAGACCTGCCACAACTCGAGAAAATCCAGGAGGTTCTCCCCTCCAGGCGAGATGAGGCCCATTTCCGCTGAGGCGTCTCGAGGCTGATCACACCTCACCTCTGGAACTTCGAAAGGGTCCTTCACACCCTTGGTGCAAATCCAGAAGTTCCCCGACCTAGCCGTCTCCACTCGAGAGGAATCACGAGGGTCCCGCCCACATCCAGAGGAGCCCCGTTTCCGCCTCGTAGCTCGAGATGAGGGATCCTTTCCCTGCTTCGTCGGGAAAGAGTTCCCGGCGTTCCCGTCGCATCTCAAGAGGAGGCCCTCTCAACAGGAACGGCGAGAGGAACTCCAGGGTCGTGCCACCATTCCAAGAGTCCCCCAGATGTCTCAGTCCATTCCAGAGGAACCTCTTTTCCCTTCACCGGCTCGTCTTTCACGCCGAGGATCGACTCACACCAAGGTGGCACGTGGCACAGCCCTGTGGGAAAGCCTCGTGGGAAAGCCTCGAGGGACAGCCTCGAGGGAAAGCCACAGATCCCTTGATCCACGTGACAGGAAGCGTGACACTACTGCTGCAGCTCGGGAGGAAAGCGCACGTGCATGCCCCCACTCGAGACGAGGCCTGACTCCCCTGGGGAGACTCAGAAGCACCCCAAGATCCATGGCAACACTGGAGAGGAATCCTCAGGTTCCGGCCCCGACTCCACACAAGGACTGAGGCCCCGGCATGGACGGGAGAGGAATCCCGAGAGGTCCCCTAGCAACTCGCAAGGGGACTGGCCTTTCCTGAGGCCACCAGAGCGGGTCCCTGAGGTCCCCGTCGTAACTCGAGAAGACCTGCCGCAACTCGAGAAAATCCAGGAGGTTCTCCCCTCCAGGCGAGATGAGGCCCATTTCCGCTGAGGCGTCTCGAGGCTGATCACACCTCACCTCTGGAACTTTGAAAGGGTCCTTCACACCCTTGGTGCAAATCAAGAAGTTCCCCGACCTAGCCGTCTCCACTCGAGAGGAATCACGAGGGTCCTGCCCACATCCAGAGGAGCCCCGTTTCCGCCTCGTAGCTCGAGATGAGGGATCCTTTCCCTGCTTCGTCGGGAAAGAGTTCCCGGCGTTCCCGTCGCATCTCAAGAGGAGGCCCTCTCAACAGGAACGGCGAGAGGAACTCCAGGGTCGTGCCACCATTCCAAGAGTGCCCCAGATGTCTCAGTCCATTCCAGAGGAACCTCTTTTCCCTTCACCGGCTCGTCTTTCACGCCGAGGATCGACTCACACCAAGGTGGCACGTGGCACAGCCCTGTGGGAAAGCCTCGTGGGAAAGCCTCGAGGGACAGCCTCGAGGGAAAGCCACAGGTCCCTTGATCCACGTGACAGGAAGCGTGACACTACTGCTGCAGCTCGGGAGGAAAGCACACGTGCATGCCCCCACTCGAGACGAGGCCTGACTCCCCTGGGGAGACTCAGAAGCACCCCAAGATCCATGGCAACACTGGAGAGGAATCCTCAGGTTCCGGCCCCGACTCCACACAAGAACTGAGGCCCCGGCATGGACGGGAGAGGAATCCCGAGAGGTCCCCTAGAAACTCGCATGGGGAATGGCCTTTCCTGAGGCCACCAGAGCGGGTCCCTGAGGTCCCCATCGTAACTCGAGAAGACCTGCCGCAACTCGAGAAAATCCAGGAGGTTCTCCCCTCCAGGCGAGATGAGGCCCATTTCCGCTGAGGCGTCTCGAGGCTGATCACACCTCACCTCTGGAACTTCGAAAGGGTCCTTCACACCCTTGGTGCAAATCAAGAAGTTCCCCGACCTAGCCGTCTCCACTCGAGAGGAATCACGAGGGTCCCGCCCACATCCAGAGGAGCCCCGTTTCCGCCTCGTAGCTCGAGATGAGGGATCCTTTCCCTGCTTCGTCGGGAAAGAGTTCCCGGCGTTCCCGTCGCATCTCAAGAGGAGGCCCTCTCAACAGGAACGGCGAGAGGAACTCCAGGGTCGTGCCACCATTCCAAGAGTCCCCCAGATGTCTCAGTCCATTCCAGAGGAACCTCTTTTCCCTTCACCGGCTCGTCTTTCACGCCGAGGATCGACTCACACCAAGGTGGCACGTGGCACAGCCCTGTGGGAAAGCCTCGTGGGAAAGCCTCGAGGGACAGCCTCGAGGGAAAGCCACAGATCCCTTGATCCACGTGACAGGAAGCGTGACACTACTGCTGCAGCTCGGGAGGAAAGCGCACGTGCATGCCCCCACTCGAGACGAGGCCTGACTCCCCTGGGGAGACTCAGAAGCACCCCAAGATCCATGGCAACACTGGAGAGGAATCCTCGGGTTCCGGCCCCGACTCCACACAAGGACTGAGGCCCCGGCATGGACGGGAGAGGAATCCCAAGAGGTCCCCTAGCAACTCGCATGGGGACTGGCCTTTCCTGAGGCCACCAGAGCGGGTCCCTGAGGTCCCCGTCGTAACTCGAGAAGACCTGCCGCAACTCGAGAAAATCCAGGATGTTCTCCCCTCCAGGCGAGATGAGGCCCATTTCCGCTGAGGCGTCTCGAGGCTGATCACACCTCACCTCTGGAACTTCGAAAGGGTCCTTCACACCCTTGGTGCAAATCAAGAAGTTCCCCGACCTAGCCGTCTCCACTCGAGAGGAATCACGAGGGTCCCGCCCACATCCAGAGGAGCCCCGTTTCCGCCTCGTAGCTCGAGATGAGGGATCCTTTCCCTGCTTCGTCGGGAAAGAGTTCCCGGCGTTCCCGTCGCATCTCAAGAGGAGGCCCTCTCAACAGGAACGGCGAGAGGAACTCCAGGGTCGTGCCACCATTCCAAGAGTCCCCCAGATGTCTCAGTCCATTCCAGAGGAACCTCTTTTCCCTTCACCGGCTCGTCTTTCACGCCGAGGATCGACTCACACCAAGGTGGCACGTGGCACAGCCCTGTGGGAAAGCCTCGTGGGAAAGCCTCGAGGGACAGCCTCGAGGGAAAGCCACAGATCCCTTGATCCACGTGACAGGAAGCGTGACACTACTGCTGCAGCTCGGGAGGAAAGCGCACGTGCATGCCCCCACTCGAGACGAGGCCTGACTCCCCTGGGGAGACTCAGAAGCACCCCAAGATCCATGGCAACACTGGAGAGGAATCCTCAGGTTCCGGCCCCGACTCCACACAAGGACTGAGGCCCCGGCATGGACGGGAGAGGAATCCCGAGAGGTCCCCTAGCAACTCGCATGGGGACTGGCCTTTCCTGAGGCCACCAGAGCGGCTCCCTGAGGTCCCCGTCGTAACTCGAGAAGACCTGCCACAACTCGAGAAAATCCAGGAGGTTCTCCCCTCCAGGCGAGATGAGGCCCATTTCCGCTGAGGCGTCTCGAGGCTGATCACACCTCACCTCTGGAACTTCGAAAGGGTCCTTCACACCCTTGGTGCAAATCAAGAAGTTCCCCGACCTAGCCGTCTCCACTCGAGAGGAATCACGAGGGTCCCGCCCACATCCAGAGGAGCCCCGTTTCCGCCTCGTAGCTCGAGATGAGGGATCCTTTCCCTGCTTCGTCGGGAAAGAGTTCCCGGCGTTCCCGTCGCATCTCAAGAGGAGGCCCTCTCAACAGGAACGGCGAGAGGAACTCCAGGGTCGTGCCACCATTCCAAGAGTCCCCCAGATGTCTCAGTCCATTCCAGAGGAACCTCTTTTCCCTTCACCGGCTCGTCTTTCACGCCGAGGATCGACTCACACCAAGGTGGCACGTGGCACAGCCCTGTGGGAAAGCCTCGTGGGAAAGCCTCGAGGGACAGCCTCGAGGGAAAGCCACAGATCCCTTGATCCACGTGACAGGAAGCGTGACACTACTGCTGCAGCTCGGGAGGAAAGCGCACGTGCATGCCCCCACTCGAGACGAGGCCTGACTCCCCTGGGGAGACTCAGAAGCACCCCAAGATCCATGGCAACACTGGAGAGGAATCCTCAGGTTCCGGCCCCGACTCCACACAAGGACTGAGGCCCCGGCATGGACGGGAGAGGAATCCCGAGAGGTCCCCTAGCAACTCGCATGGGGACTGGCCTTTCCTGAGGCCACCAGAGCGGGTCCCTGAGGTCCCCGTCGTAACTCGAGAAGACCTGCCGCAACTCGAGAAAATCCAGGAGGTTCTCCCCTCCAGGCGAGATGAGGCCCATTTCCGCTGAGGCGTCTCGAGGCTGATCACACCTCACCTCTGGAACTTCGAAAGGGTCCTTCACACCCTTGGTGCAAATCAAGAAGTTCCCCGACCTAGCCGTCTCCACTCGAGAGGAATCACGAAAGTCTCGCCCACATCCAGAGGAGCCCCGTTTCCGCCTCGTAGCTCGAGATGAGGGATCCTTTCCCTGCTTCGTCGGGAAAGAGTTCCCGGCGTTCCCGTCGCATCTCAAGAGGAGGCCCTCTCAACAGGAACGGCGAGAGGAACTCCAGGGTCGTGCCACCATTCCAAGAGTCCCCCAGATGTCTCAGTCCATTCCAGAGGAACCTCTTTTCCCTTCACCGGCTCGTCTTTCACGCCGAGGATCGACTCACACCAAGGTGGCACGTGGCACAGCCCTGTGGGAAAGCCTCGTGGGAAAGCCTCGAGGGACAGCCTCGAGGGAAAGCCACAGATCCCTTGATCCACGTGACAGGAAGCGTGACACTACTGCTGCAGCTCGGGAGGAAAGCGCACGTGCATGCCCCCAATCGAGACGAGGCCTGACTCCCCTGGGGAGACTCAGAAGCACCCCAAGATCCATGGCAACACTGGAGAGGAATCCTCAGGTTCCGGCCCCGACTCCACACAAGGACTGAGGCCCCGGCATGGACGGGAGAGGAATCCCGAGAGGTCCCCTAGCAACTCGCATGGGGACTGGCCTTTCCTGAGGCCACCAGAGCGGGTCCCTGAGGTCCCCGTCGTAACTCGAGAAGACCTGCCGCAACTCGAGAAAATCCAGGAGGTTCTCCCCTCCAGGCGAGATGAGGCCCATTTCCGCTGAGGCGTCTCGAGGCTGATCACACCTCACCTCTGGAACTTCGAAAGGGTCCTTCACACCCTTGGTGCAAATCAAGAAGTTCCCCGACATACCCGTCTCCACTCGAGAGGAATCACGAGGGTCCCGCCCACATCCAGAGGAGCCCCGTTTCCGCCTCGTAGCTCGAGATGAGGGATCCTTTCCCTGCTTCGTCGGGAAAGAGTTCCCGGCGTTCCCGTCGCATCTCAAGAGGAGGCCCTCTCAACAGGAACGGCGAGAGGAACTCCAGGGTCGTGCCACCATTCCAAGAGTCCCCCAGATGTCTCAGTCCATTCCAGAGGAAGCTCTTTTCCCTTCACCGGCTCGTCTTTCACGCCGAGGATCGACTCACACCAAGGTGGCACGTGGCACAGCCCTGTGGGAAAGCCTCGTTGGAAAGCCTCGAGGGACAGCCTCGAGGGAAAGCCACAGATCCCTTGATCCACGTGACAGGAAGCGTGACACTACTGCTGCAGCTCGGGAGGAAAGCGCACGTGCATGCCCCCACTCGAGACGAGGCCTGACTCCCCTGGGGAGACTCAGAAGCACCCCAAGATCCATGGCAACACTGGAGAGGAATCCTCAGGTTCCGGCCCCGACTCCACACAAGGACTGAGGCCCCGGCATGGACGGGAGAGGAATCCCGAGAGGTCCCCTAGCAACTCGCATGGGGACTGGCCTTTCCTGAGGCCACCAGAGCGGGTCCCTGAGGTCCCCGTCGTAACTCGAGAAGACCTGCCGCAACTCGAGAAAATCCAGGAGGTTCTCCCCTCCAGGCGAGATGAGGCCCATTTCCGCTGAGGCGTCTCGAGGCTGATCACACCTCACCTCTGGAACTTCGAAAGGGTCCTTCACACCCTTGGTGCAAATCCAGAAGTTCCCCGACCTAGCCGTCTCCACTCGAGAGGAATCACGAGGGTCCCGCCCACATCCAGAGGAGCCCCGTTTCCGCCTCGTAGCTCGAGATGAGGGATCCTTTCCCTGCTTCGTCGGGAAAGAGTTCCCGGCGTTCCCGTCGCATCTCAAGAGGAGGCCCTCTCAACAGGAACGGCGAGAGGAACTCCAGGGTCGTGCCACCATTCCAAGAGTCCCCCAGATGTCTCAGTCCATTCCAGAGGAACCTCTTTTCCCTTCACCGGCTCGTCTTTCACGCCGAGGATCGACTCACACCAAGGTGGCACGTGGCACAGCCCTGTGGGAAAGCCTCGTGGGAAAGCCTCGAGGGACAGCCTCGAGGGAAAGCCACAGATCCCTTGATCCACGTGACAGGAAGCGTGACAGTACTGCTGCAGCTCGGGAGGAAAGCGCACGTGCATGCCCCCACTCGAGACGAGGCCTGACTCCCCTGGGGAGACTCAGAAGCACCCCAAGATCCATGGCAACACTGGAGAGGAATCCTCGGGTTCCGGCCCCGACTCCACACAAGGACTGAGGCCCCGGCATGGACGGGAGAGGAATCCCGAGAGGTCCCCTAGCAACTCGCATGGGGACTGGCCTTTCCTGAGGCCACCAGAGCGGGTCCCTGAGGTCCCCGTCGTAACTCGAGAAGACCTGCCGCAACTCGAGAAAATCCAGGAGGTTCTCCCCTCCAGGCGAGATGAGGCCCATTTCCGCTGAGGCGTCTCGAGGCTGATCACACCTCACCTCTGGAACTTCGAAAGGGTCCTTCACACCCTTGGTGCAAATCAAGAAGTTCCCCGACCTAGCCGTCTCCACTCGAGAGGAATCACGAGGGTCCCGCCCACATCCAGAGGAGCCCCGTTTCCGCCTCGTAGCTCGAGATGAGGGATCCTTTCCCTGCTTCGTCGGGAAAGAGTTCCCGGCGTTCCCGTCGCATCTCAAGAGGAGGCCCTCTCAACAGGAACGGCGAGAGGAACTCCAGGGTCGTGCCACCATTCCAAGAGTCCCCCAGATGTCTCAGTCCATTCCAGAGGAAGCTCTTTTCCCTTCACCGGCTCGTCTTTCACGCCGAGGATCGACTCACACCAAGGTGGCACGTGGCACAGCCCTGTGGGAAAGCCTCGTGGGAAAGCCTCGAGGGACAGCCTCGAGGGAAAGCCACAGATCCCTTGATCCACGTGACAGGAAGCGTGACACTACTGCTGCAGCTCGGGAGGAAAGCGCACGTGCATGCCCCCACTCGAGACGAGGCCTGACTCCCCTGGGGAGACTCAGAAGCACCCCAAGATCCATGGCAACACTGGAGAGGAATCCTCAGGTTCCGGCCCCGACTCCACACAATGACTGAGGCCCCGGCATGGACCGGAGAGGAATCCCGAGAGGTCCCCTAGCAACTCGCATGGGGACTGGCCTTTCCTGAGGCCACCAGAGCTGGTCCCTGAGGTCCCCGTCGTAACTCGAGAAGACCTGCCGCAACTCGAGAAAATCCAGGAGGTTCTCCCCTCCAGGCGAGATGAGGCCCATTTCCGCTGAGGCGTCTCGAGGCTGATCACACCTCACCTCTGGAACTTCGAAAGGGTCCTTCACACCCTTGGTGCAAATCAAGAAGTTCCCCGACCTAGCCGTCTCCACTCGAGAGGAATCACGAGGGTCCCGCCCACATCCAGAGGAGCCCCGTTTCCGCCTCGTAGCTCGAGATGAGGGATCCTTTCCCTGCTTCGTCGGGAAAGAGTTCCCGGCGTTCCCGTCGCATCTCAAGAGGAGGCCCTCTCAACAGGAACGGCGAGAGGAACTCCAGGGTCGTGCCACCATTCCAAGAGTCCCCCAGATGTCTCAGTCCATTCCAGAGGAACCTCTTTTCCCTTCAGCGGCTCGTCTTTCACGCCGAGGATCGACTCACACCAAGGTGGCACGTGGCACAGCCCTGTGGGAAAGCCTCGTGGGAAAGCCTCGAGGGACAGCCTCGAGGGAAAGCCACAGATCCCTTGATCCACGTGACAGGAAGCGTGACACTACTGCTGCAGCTCGGGAGGAAAGCGCACGTGCATGCCCCCACTCGAGACGAGGCCTGACTCCCCTGGGGAGACTCAGAAGCACCCCAAGATCCATGGCAACACTGGAGAGGAATCCTCAGGTTCCGGCCCCGACTCCACACAAGGACTGAGGCCCCGGCATGGACGGGAGAGGAATCCCGAGAGGTCCCCTAGCAACTCGCATGGGGACTGGCCTTTCCTGAGGCCACCAGAGCGGGTCCCTGAGGTCCCCGTCGTAACTCGAGAAGACCTGCCGCAACTCGAGAAAATCCAGGAGGTTCTCCCCTCCAGGCGAGATGAGGCCCATTTCCGCTGAGGCGTCTCGAGGCTGATCACACCTCACCTCTGGAACTTCGAAAGGGTCCTTCACACCCTTGGTGCAAATCCAGAAGTTCCCCGACCTAGCCGTCTCCACTCGAGAGGAATCACGAGAGTCCCGCCCACATCCAGAGGAGCCCCGTTTCCGCCTCGTAGCTCGAGATGAGGGATCCTTTCCCTGCTTCGTCGGGAAAGAGTTCCCGGCGTTCCCGTCGCATCTCAAGAGGAGGCCCTCTCAACAGGAACGGCGAGAGGAACTCCAGGGTCGTGCCACCATTCCAAGAGTCCCCCAGATGTCTCAGTCCATTCCAGAGGAACCTCTTTTCCCTTCACCGGCTCGTCTTTCACGCCGAGGATCGACTCACACCAAGGTGGCACGTGGCACAGCCCTGTGGGAAAGCCTCGTGGGAAAGCCTCGAGGGACAGCCTCGAGGGAAAGCCACAGATCCCTTGATCCACGTGACAGGAAGCGTGACACTACTGCTGCAGCTCGGGAGGAAAGCGCACGTGCATGCCCCCACTCGAGACGAGGCCTGACTCCCCTGGGGAGACTCAGAAGCACCCCAAGATCCATGGCAACACTGGAGAGGAATCCTCGGGTTCCGGCCCCGACTCCACACAAGGACTGAGGCCCCGGCATGGACGGGAGAGGAATCCCGAGAGGTCCCGTAGCAACTCGCATGGGGACTGGCCTTTCCTGAGGCCACCAGAGCGGGTCCCTGAGGTCCCCGTCGTAACTCGAGAAGACCTGCCACAACTCGAGAAAATCCAGGAGGTTCTCCCCTCCAGGCGAGATGAGGCCCATTTCCGCTGAGGCGTCTCGAGGCTGATCACACCTCACCTCTGGAACTTCGAAAGGGTCCTTCACACCCTTGGTGCAAATCAAGAAGTTCCCCGACCTAGCCGTCTCCACTCGAGAGGAATCACGAGGGTCCCGCCCACATCCAGAGGAGCCCCGTTTCCGCCTCGTAGCTCGAGATGAGGGATCCTTTCCCTGCTTCGTCGGGAAAGAGTTCCCGGCGTTCCCGTCGCATCTCAAGAGGAGGCCCTCTCAACAGGAACGGCGAGAGGAACTCCAGGGTCGTGCCACCATTCCAAGAGTCCCCCAGATGTCTCAGTCCATTCCAGAGGAAGCTCTTTTCCCTTCACCGGCTCGTCTTTCACGCCGAGGATCGACTCACACCAAGGTGGCACGTGGCACAGCCCTGTGGGAAAGCCTCGTTGGAAAGCCTCGAGGGACAGCCTCGAGGGAAAGCCACAGATCCCTTGATCCACGTGACAGGAAGCGTGACACTACTGCTGCAGCTCGGGAGGAAAGCGCACGTGCATGCCCCCACTCGAGACGAGGCCTGACTCCCCTGGGGAGACTCAGAAGCACCCCAAGATCCATGGCAACACTGGAGAGGAATCCTCAGGTTCCGGCCCCGACTCCACACAAGGACTGAGGCCCCGGCATGGACGGGAGAGGAATCCCGAGAGGTCCCCTAGCAACTCGCATGGGGACTGGCCTTTCCTGAGGCCACCAGAGCGGGTCCCTGAGGTCCCCGTCGTAACTCGAGAAGACCTGCCGCAACTCGAGAAAATCCAGGAGGTTCTCCCCTCCAGGCGAGATGAGGCCCATTTCCGCTGAGGCGTCTCGAGGCTGATCACACCTCACCTCTGGAACTTCGAAAGGGTCCTTCACACCCTTGGTGCAAATCAAGAAGTTCCCCGACCTAGCCGTCTCCACTCGAGAGGAATCACGAAAGTCTCGCCCACATCCAGAGGAGCCCCGTTTCCGCCTCGTAGCTCGAGATGAGGGATCCTTTCCCTGCTTCGTCGGGAAAGAGTTCCCGGCGTTCCCGTCGCATCTCAAGAGGAGGCCCTCTCAACAGGAACGGCGAGAGGAACTCCAGGGTCGTGCCACCATTCCAAGAGTCCCCCAGATGTCTCAGTCCATTCCAGAGGAACCTCTTTTCCCTTCACCGGCTCGTCTTTCACGCCGAGGATCGACTCACACCAAGGTGGCACGTGGCACAGCCCTGTGGGAAAGCCTCGTGGGAAAGCCTCGAGGGACAGCCTCGAGGGAAAGCCACAGATCCCTTGATCCACGTGACAGGAAGCGTGACACTACTGCTGCAGCTCGGGAGGAAAGCGCACGTGCATGCCCCCAATCGAGACGAGGCCTGACTCCCCTGGGGAGACTCAGAAGCACCCCAAGATCCATGGCAACACTGGAGAGGAATCCTCAGGTTCCGGCCCCGACTCCACACAAGGACTGAGGCCCCGGCATGGACGGGAGAGGAATCCCGAGAGGTCCCCTAGCAACTCGCATGGGGACTGGCCTTTCCTGAGGCCACCAGAGCGGGTCCCTGAGGTCCCCGTCGTAACTCGAGAAGACCTGCCGCAACTCGAGAAAATCCAGGAGGTTCTCCCCTCCAGGCGAGATGAGGCCCATTTCCGCTGAGGCGTCTCGAGGCTGATCACACCTCACCTCTGGAACTTCGAAAGGGTCCTTCACACCCTTGGTGCAAATCAAGAAGTTCCCCGACATACCCGTCTCCACTCGAGAGGAATCACGAGGGTCCCGCCCACATCCAGAGGAGCCCCGTTTCCGCCTCGTAGCTCGAGATGAGGGATCCTTTCCCTGCTTCGTCGGGAAAGAGTTCCCGGCGTTCCCGTCGCATCTCAAGAGGAGGCCCTCTCAACAGGAACGGCGAGAGGAACTCCAGGGTCGTGCCACCATTCCAAGAGTCCCCCAGATGTCTCAGTCCATTCCAGAGGAAGCTCTTTTCCCTTCACCGGCTCGTCTTTCACGCCGAGGATCGACTCACACCAAGGTGGCACGTGGCACAGCCCTGTGGGAAAGCCTCGTTGGAAAGCCTCGAGGGACAGCCTCGAGGGAAAGCCACAGATCCCTTGATCCACGTGACAGGAAGCGTGACACTACTGCTGCAGCTCGGGAGGAAAGCGCACGTGCATGCCCCCACTCGAGACGAGGCCTGACTCCCCTGGGGAGACTCAGAAGCACCCCAAGATCCATGGCAACACTGGAGAGGAATCCTCAGGTTCCGGCCCCGACTCCACACAAGGACTGAGGCCCCGGCATGGACGGGAGAGGAATCCCGAGAGGTCCCCTAGCAACTCGCATGGGGACTGGCCTTTCCTGAGGCCACCAGAGCGGGTCCCTGAGGTCCCCGTCGTAACTCGAGAAGACCTGCCGCAACTCGAGAAAATCCAGGAGGTTCTCCCCTCCAGGCGAGATGAGGCCCATTTCCGCTGAGGCGTCTCGAGGCTGATCACACCTCACCTCTGGAACTTCGAAAGGGTCCTTCACACCCTTGGTGCAAATCCAGAAGTTCCCCGACCTAGCCGTCTCCACTCGAGAGGAATCACGAGGGTCCCGCCCACATCCAGAGGAGCCCCGTTTCCGCCTCGTAGCTCGAGATGAGGGATCCTTTCCCTGCTTCGTCGGGAAAGAGTTCCCGGCGTTCCCGTCGCATCTCAAGAGGAGGCCCTCTCAACAGGAACGGCGAGAGGAACTCCAGGGTCGTGCCACCATTCCAAGAGTCCCCCAGATGTCTCAGTCCATTCCAGAGGAACCTCTTTTCCCTTCACCGGCTCGTCTTTCACGCCGAGGATCGACTCACACCAAGGTGGCACGTGGCACAGCCCTGTGGGAAAGCCTCGTGGGAAAGCCTCGAGGGACAGCCTCGAGGGAAAGCCACAGATCCCTTGATCCACGTGACAGGAAGCGTGACAGTACTGCTGCAGCTCGGGAGGAAAGCGCACGTGCATGCCCCCACTCGAGACGAGGCCTGACTCCCCTGGGGAGACTCAGAAGCACCCCAAGATCCATGGCAACACTGGAGAGGAATCCTCGGGTTCCGGCCCCGACTCCACACAAGGACTGAGGCCCCGGCATGGACGGGAGAGGAATCCCGAGAGGTCCCCTAGCAACTCGCATGGGGACTGGCCTTTCCTGAGGCCACCAGAGCGGGTCCCTGAGGTCCCCGTCGTAACTCGAGAAGACCTGCCGCAACTCGAGAAAATCCAGGAGGTTCTCCCCTCCAGGCGAGATGAGGCCCATTTCCGCTGAGGCGTCTCGAGGCTGATCACACCTCACCTCTGGAACTTCGAAAGGGTCCTTCACACCCTTGGTGCAAATCAAGAAGTTCCCCGACCTAGCCGTCTCCACTCGAGAGGAATCACGAGGGTCCCGCCCACATCCAGAGGAGCCCCGTTTCCGCCTCGTAGCTCGAGATGAGGGATCCTTTCCCTGCTTCGTCGGGAAAGAGTTCCCGGCGTTCCCGTCGCATCTCAAGAGGAGGCCCTCTCAACAGGAACGGCGAGAGGAACTCCAGGGTCGTGCCACCATTCCAAGAGTCCCCCAGATGTCTCAGTCCATTCCAGAGGAAGCTCTTTTCCCTTCACCGGCTCGTCTTTCACGCCGAGGATCGACTCACACCAAGGTGGCACGTGGCACAGCCCTGTGGGAAAGCCTCGTGGGAAAGCCTCGAGGGACAGCCTCGAGGGAAAGCCACAGATCCCTTGATCCACGTGACAGGAAGCGTGACACTACTGCTGCAGCTCGGGAGGAAAGCGCACGTGCATGCCCCCACTCGAGACGAGGCCTGACTCCCCTGGGGAGACTCAGAAGCACCCCAAGATCCATGGCAACACTGGAGAGGAATCCTCAGGTTCCGGCCCCGACTCCACACAATGACTGAGGCCCCGGCATGGACGGGAGAGGAATCCCGAGAGGTCCCCTAGCAACTCGCATGGGGACTGGCCTTTCCTGAGGCCACCAGAGCTGGTCCCTGAGGTCCCCGTCGTAACTCGAGAAGACCTGCCGCAACTCGAGAAAATCCAGGAGGTTCTCCCCTCCAGGCGAGATGAGGCCCATTTCCGCTGAGGCGTCTCGAGGCTGATCACACCTCACCTCTGGAACTTCGAAAGGGTCCTTCACACCCTTGGTGCAAATCAAGAAGTTCCCCGACCTAGCCGTCTCCACTCGAGAGGAATCACGAGGGTCCCGCCCACATCCAGAGGAGCCCCGTTTCCGCCTCGTAGCTCGAGATGAGGGATCCTTTCCCTGCTTCGTCGGGAAAGAGTTCCCGGCGTTCCCGTCGCATCTCAAGAGGAGGCCCTCTCAACAGGAACGGCGAGAGGAACTCCAGGGTCGTGCCACCATTCCAAGAGTCCCCCAGATGTCTCAGTCCATTCCAGAGGAACCTCTTTTCCCTTCAGCGGCTCGTCTTTCACGCCGAGGATCGACTCACACCAAGGTGGCACGTGGCACAGCCCTGTGGGAAAGCCTCGTGGGAAAGCCTCGAGGGACAGCCTCGAGGGAAAGCCACAGATCCCTTGATCCACGTGACAGGAAGCGTGACACTACTGCTGCAGCTCGGGAGGAAAGCGCACGTGCATGCCCCCACTCGAGACGAGGCCTGACTCCCCTGGGGAGACTCAGAAGCACCCCAAGATCCATGGCAACACTGGAGAGGAATCCTCAGGTTCCGGCCCCGACTCCACACAAGGACTGAGGCCCCGGCATGGACGGGAGAGGAATCCCGAGAGGTCCCCTAGCAACTCGCATGGGGACTGGCCTTTCCTGAGGCCACCAGAGCGGGTCCCTGAGGTCCCCGTCGTAACTCGAGAAGACCTGCCGCAACTCGAGAAAATCCAGGAGGTTCTCCCCTCCAGGCGAGATGAGGCCCATTTCCGCTGAGGCGTCTCGAGGCTGATCACACCTCACCTCTGGAACTTCGAAAGGGTCCTTCACACCCTTGGTGCAAATCCAGAAGTTCCCCGACCTAGCCGTCTCCACTCGAGAGGAATCACGAGAGTCCCGCCCACATCCAGAGGAGCCCCGTTTCCGCCTCGTAGCTCGAGATGAGGGATCCTTTCCCTGCTTCGTCGGGAAAGAGTTCCCGGCGTTCCCGTCGCATCTCAAGAGGAGGCCCTCTCAACAGGAACGGCGAGAGGAACTCCAGGGTCGTGCCACCATTCCAAGAGTCCCCCAGATGTCTCAGTCCATTCCAGAGGAACCTCTTTTCCCTTCACCGGCTCGTCTTTCACGCCGAGGATCGACTCACACCAAGGTGGCACGTGGCACAGCCCTGTGGGAAAGCCTCGTGGGAAAGCCTCGAGGGACAGCCTCGAGGGAAAGCCACAGATCCCTTGATCCACGTGACAGGAAGCGTGACACTACTGCTGCAGCTCGGGAGGAAAGCGCACGTGCATGCCCCCACTCGAGACGAGGCCTGACTCCCCTGGGGAGACTCAGAAGCACCCCAAGATCCATGGCAACACTGGAGAGGAATCCTCGGGTTCCGGCCCCGACTCCACACAAGGACTGAGGCCCCGGCATGGACGGGAGAGGAATCCCGAGAGGTCCCGTAGCAACTCGCATGGGGACTGGCCTTTCCTGAGGCCACCAGAGCGGGTCCCTGAGGTCCCCGTCGTAACTCGAGAAGACCTGCCACAACTCGAGAAAATCCAGGAGGTTCTCCCCTCCAGGCGAGATGAGGCCCATTTCCGCTGAGGCGTCTCGAGGCTGATCACACCTCACCTCTGGAACTTCGAAAGGGTCCTTCACACCCTTGGTGCAAATCAAGAAGTTCCCCGACCTAGCCGTCTCCACTCGAGAGGAATCACGAGGGTCCCGCCCACATCCAGAGGAGCCCCGTTTCCGCCTCGTAGCTCGAGATGAGGGATCCTTTCCCTGCTTCGTCGGGAAAGAGTTCCCGGCGTTCCCGTCGCATCTCAAGAGGAGGCCCTCTCAACAGGAACGGCGAGAGGAACTCCAGGGTCGTGCCACCATTCCAAGAGTCCCCCAGATGTCTCAGTCCATTCCAGAGGAACCTCTTTTCCCTTCACCGGCTCGTCTTTCACGCCGAGGATCGACTCACACCAAGGTGGCACGTGGCACAGCCCTGTGGGAAAGCCTCGTGGGAAAGCCTCGAGGGACAGCCTCGAGGGAAAGCCACAGATCCCTTGATCCACGTGACAGGAAGCGTGACACTACTGCTGCAGCTCGGGAGGAAAGCGCACGTGCATGCCCCCACTCGAGACGAGGCCTGACTCCCCTGGGGAGACTCAGAAGCACCCCAAGATCCATGGCAACACTGGAGAGGAATCCTCAGGTTCCGGCCCCGACTCCACACAAGGACTGAGGCCCCGGCATGGACGGGAGAGGAATCCCGAGAGGTCCCCTAGCAACTCGCATGGGGAATGGCCTTTCCTGAGGCCACCAGAGCGGGTCCCTGAGGTCCCCGTCGTAACTCGAGAAGACCTGCCGCAACTCGAGAAAATCCAGGAGGTTCTCCCCTCCAGGCGAGATGAGGCCCATTTCCGCTGAGGCGTCTCGAGGCTGATCACACCTCACCTCTGGAACTTCGAAAGGGTCCTTCACACCCTTGGTGCAAATCCAGAAGTTCCCCGACCTAGCCGTCTCCACTCGAGGGGAATCACGAGAGTCCCGCCCACATCCAGAGGAGCCCCGTTTCCGCCTCGTAGCTCGAGATGAGGGATCCTTTCCCTGCTTCGTCGGGAAAGAGTTCCCGGCGTTCCCGTCGCATCTCAAGAGGAGGCCCTCTCAACAGGAACGGCGAGAGGAACTCCAGGGTCGTGCCACCATTCCAAGAGTCCCCCAGATGTCTCAGTCCATTCCAGAGGAACCTCTTTTCCCTTCAGCGGCTCGTCTTTCACGCCGAGGATCGACTCACACCAAGGTGGCACGTGGCACAGCCCTGTGGGAAAGCCTCGTGGGAAAGCCTCGAGGGACAGCCTCGAGGGAAAGCCACAGATCCCTTGATCCACGTGACAGGAAGCGTGACACTACTGCTGCAGCTCGGGAGGAAAGCGCACGTGCATGCCCCCACTCGAGACGAGGCCTGACTCCCCTGGGGAGACTCAGAAGCACCCCAAGATCCATGGCAACACTGGAGAGGAATCCTCAGGTTCCGGCCCCCACTCCACACAAGGACTGAGTCCCCGGCATGGACGGGAGAGGAATCCCGAGAGGTCCCCTAGCAACTCGCATGGGGACTGGCCTTTCCTGAGGCCACCAGAGCGGGTCCCTGAGGTCCCCGTCGTAACTCGAGAAGACCTGCCGCAACACGAGAAAATCCAGGAGGTTCTCCCCTCCAGGCGAGATGAGGCCCATTTCCGCTGAGGCGTCTCGAGGCTGATCACACCTCACCTCTGGAACTTCGAAAGGGTCCTTCACACCCTTGGTGCAAATCAAGAAGCTCCCCGACATACCAGTCTCCACTCGAGAGGAATCACGAGGGTCCCGCCCACATCCAGAGGAGCCCCGTTTCCGCCTTGTAGCTCGAGATGAGGGATCCTTTCCCTGCTTCATCGGGAAAGAGTTCCCGGCGTTCCCGTCGCATCTCAAGAGGAGGCCCTCTCAACAGGAACGGCGAGAGGAACTCCAGGGTCGTGCCACCATTCCAAGAGTCCCCCAGATGTCTCAGTCCATTCCAGAGGAACCTCTTTTCCCTTCACCGGCTCGTCTTTCACGCCGAGGATCGACTCACACCAAGGTGGCACGTGGCACAGCCCTGTGGGAAAGCCTCGTGGGAAAGCCTCGAGGGACAGCCTCGAGGGAAAGCCACAGATCCCTTGATCCACGTGACAGGAAGCGTGACACTACTGCTGCAGCTCGGGAGGAAAGCGCACGTGCATGCCCCCACTCGAGACGAGGCCTGACTCCCCTGGGGAGACTCAGAAGCACCCCAAGATCCATGGCAACACTGGAGAGGAATCCTCAGGTTCCGGCCCCGACTCCACACAAGGACTGAGGCCCCGGCATGGACGGGAGAGGAATCCCGAGAGGTCCCCTAGCAACTCGCATGGGGACTGGCCTTTCCTGAGGCCACCAGAGCGGGTCCCTGAGGTCCCCGTCGTAACTCGAGAAGACCTGCCACAACTCGAGAAAATCCAGGAGGTTCTCCCCTCCAGGCGAGATGAGGCCCATTTCCGCTGAGGCGTCTCGAGGCTGATCACACCTCACCTCTGGAACTTCGAAAGGGTCCTTCACACCCTTGGTGCAAATCAAGAAGTTCCCCGACCTAGCCGTCTCCACTCGAGAGGAATCACGAGGGTCCCGCCCACATCCAGAGGAGCCCCGTTTCCGCCTCGTAGCTCGAGATGAGGGATCCTTTCCCTGCTTCGTCGGGAAAGAGTTCCCGGCGTTCCCGTCGCATCTCAAGAGGAGGCCCTCTCAACAGGATCGGCGAGAGGAACTCCAGGGTCGTGCCACCATTCCAAGAGTCCCCCAGATGTCTCAGTCCATTCCAGAGGAAGCTCTTTTCCCTTCACCGGCTCGTCTTTCACGCCGAGGATCGACTCACACCAAGGTGGCACGTGGCACAGCCCTGTGGGAAAGCCTCGTGGGAAAGCCTCGAGGGACAGCCTCGAGGGAAAGCCACAGATCCCTTGATCCACGTGACAGGAAGCGTGACACTACTGCTGCAGCTCGGGAGGAAAGCGCACGTGCATGCCCCCACTCGAGACGAGGCCTGACTCCCCTGGGGAGACTCAGAAGCACCCCAAGATCCATGGCAACACTGGAGAGGAATCCTCAGGTTCCGGCCCCGACTCCACACAAGGACTGAGGCCCCGGCATGGACGGGAGAGGAATCCCGAGAGGTCCCCTAGCAACTCGCATGGGGAATGGCCTTTCCTGAGGCCACCAGAGCGGGTCCCTGAGGTCCCCGTCGTAACTCGAGAAGACCTGCCGCAACTCGAGAAAATCCAGGAGGTTCTCCCCTCCAGGCGAGATGAGGCCCATTTCCGCTGAGGCGTCTCGAGGCTGATCACACCTCACCTCTGGAACTTCGAAAGGGTCCTTCACACCCTTGGTGCAAATCCAGAAGTTCCCCGACCTAGCCGTCTCCACTCGAGAGGAATCACGAGAGTCCCGCCCACATCCAGAGGAGCCCCGTTTCCGCCTCGTAGCTCGAGATGAGGGATCCTTTCCCTGCTTCGTCGGGAAAGAGTTCCCGGCGTTCCCGTCGCATCTCAAGAGGAGGCCCTCTCAACAGGAACGGCGAGAGGAACTCCAGGGTCGTGCCACCATTCCAAGAGTCCCCCAGATGTCTCAGTCCATTCCAGAGGAACCTCTTTTCCCTTCACCGGCTCGTCTTTCACGCCGAGGATCGACTCACACCAAGGTGGCACGTGGCACAGCCCTGTGGGAAAGCCTCGTGGGAAAGCCTCGAGGGACAGCCTCGAGGGAAAGCCACAGATCCCTTGATCCACGTGACAGGAAGCGTGACACTACTGCTGCAGCTCGGGAGGAAAGCGCACGTGCATGCCCCCACTCGAGACGAGGCCTGACTCCCCTGGGGAGACTCAGAAGCACCCCAAGATCCATGGCAACACTGGAGAGGAATCCTCGGGTTCCGGCCCCGACTCCACACAAGGACTGAGGCCCCGGCATGGACGGGAGAGGAATCCCGAGAGGTCCCCTAGCAACTCGCATGGGGACTGGCCTTTCCTGAGGCCACCAGAGCGGGTCCCTGAGGTCCCCGTCGTAACTCGAGAAGACCTGCCGCAACTCGAGAAAATCCAGGAGGTTCTCCCCTCCAGGCGAGATGAGGCCCATTTCCGCTGAGGCGTCTCGAGGCTGATCACACCTCACCTCTGGAACTTCGAAAGGGTCCTTCACACCCTTGGTGCAAATCAAGAAGTTCCCCGACCTAGCCGTCTCCACTCGAGAGGAATCACGAGGGTCCCGCCCACATCCAGAGGAGCCCCGTTTCCGCCTCGTAGCTCGAGATGAGGGATCCTTTCCCTGCTTCGTCGGGAAAGAGTTCCCGGCGTTCCCGTCGCATCTCAAGAGGAGGCCCTCTCAACAGGAACGGCGAGAGGAACTCCAGGGTCGTGCCACCATTCCAAGAGTCCCCCAGATGTCTCAGTCCATTCCAGAGGAACCTCTTTTCCCTTCACCGGCTCGTCTTTCACGCCGAGGATCGACTCACACCAAGGTGGCACGTGGCACAGCCCTGTGGGAAAGCCTCGTGGGAAAGCCTCGAGGGACAGCCTCGAGGGAAAGCCACAGATCCCTTGATCCACGTGACAGGAAGCGTGACACTACTGCTGCAGCTCGGGAGGAAAGCGCACGTGCATGCCCCCACTCGAGACGAGGCCTGACTCCCCTGGGGAGACTCAGAAGCACCCCAAGATCCATGGCAACACTGGAGAGGAATCCTCAGGTTCCGGCCCCGACTCCACACAAGGACTGAGGCCCCGGCATGGACGGGAGAGGAATCCCGAGAGGTCCCCTAGCAACTCGCATGGGGACTGGCCTTTCCTGAGGCCACCAGAGCTGGTCCCTGAGGTCCCCGTCGTAACTCGAGAAGACCTGCCGCAACTCGAGAAAATCCAGGAGGTTCTCCCCTCCAGGCGAGATGAGGCCCATTTCCGCTGAGGCGTCTCGAGGCTGATCACACCTCACCTCTGGAACTTCGAAAGGGTCCTTCACACCCTTGGTGCAAATCCAGAAGTTCCCCGACCTAGCCGTCTCCACTCGAGAGGAATCACGAGAGTCCCGCCCACATCCAGAGGAGCCCCGTTTCCGCCTCGTAGCTCGAGATGAGGGATCCTTTCCCTGCTTCGTCGGGAAAGAGTTCCCGGCGTTCCCGTCGCATCTCAAGAGGAGGCCCTCTCAACAGGAACGGCGAGAGGAACTCCAGGGTCGTGCCACCATTCCAAGAGTCCCCCAGATGTCTCAGTCCATTCCAGAGGAACCTCTTTTCCCTTCACCGGCTCGTCTTTCACGCCGAGGATCGACTCACACCAAGGTGGCACGTGGCACAGCCCTGTGGGAAAGCCTCGTGGGAAAGCCTCGAGGGACAGCCTCGAGGGAAAGCCACAGATCCCTTGATCCACGTGACAGGAAGCGTGACACTACTGCTGCAGCTCGGGAGGAAAGCGCACGTGCATGCCCCCACTCGAGACGAGGCCTGACTCCCCTGGGGAGACTCAGAAGCACCCCAAGATCCATGGCAACACTGGAGAGGAATCCTCAGGTTCCGGCCCCGACTCCACACAAGGACTGAGGCCCCGGCATGGACGGGAGAGGAATCCCGAGAGGTCCCCTAGCAACTCGCATGGGGAATGGCCTTTCCTGAGGCCACCAGAGCGGGTCCCTGAGGTCCCCGTCGTAACTCGAGAAGACCTGCCGAAACTCGAGAAAATCCAGGAGGTTCTCCCCTCCAGGCGAGATGAGGCCCATTTCCGCTGAGGCGTCTCGAGGCTGATCACACCTCACCTCTGGAACTTCGAAAGGGTCCTTCACACCCTTGGTGCAAATCCAGAAGTTCCCCGACCTAGCCGTCTCCACTCGAGAGGAATCACGAGAGTCCCGCCCACATCCAGAGGAGCCCCGTTTCCGCCTCGTAGCTCGAGATGAGGGATCCTTTCCCTGCTTCGTCGGGAAAGAGTTCCCGGCGTTCCCGTCGCATCTCAAGAGGAGGCCCTCTCAACAGGAACGGCGAGAGGAACTCCAGGGTCGTGCCACCATTCCAAGAGTCCCCCAGATGTCTCAGTCCATTCCAGAGGAACCTCTTTTCCCTTCACCGGCTCGTCTTTCACGCCGAGGATCGACTCACACCAAGGTGGCACGTGGCACAGCCCTGTGGGAAAGCCTCGTGGGAAAGCCTCGAGGGACAGCCTCGAGGGAAAGCCACAGATCCCTTGATCCACGTGACAGGAAGCGTGACACTACTGCTGCAGCTCGGGAGGAAAGCGCACGTGCATGCCCCCACTCGAGACGAGGCCTGACTCCCCTGGGGAGACTCAGAAGCACCCCAAGATCCATGGCAACACTGGAGAGGAATCCTCGGGTTCCGGCCCCGACTCCACACAAGGACTGAGGCCCCGGCATGGACGGGAGAGGAATCCCGAGAGGTCCCCTAGCAACTCGCATGGGGACTGGCCTTTCCTGAGGCCACCAGAGCGGGTCCCTGAGGTCCCCGTCGTAACTCGAGAAGACCTGCCGCAACTCGAGAAAATCCAGGAGGTTCTCCCCTCCAGGCGAGATGAGGCCCATTTCCGCTGAGGCGTCTCGAGGCTGATCACACCTCACCTCTGGAACTTCGAAAGGGTCCTTCACACCCTTGGTGCAAATCAAGAAGTTCCCCGACCTAGCCGTCTCCACTCGAGAGGAATCACGAGGGTCCCGCCCACATCCAGAGGAGCCCCGTTTCCGCCTCGTAGCTCGAGATGAGGGATCCTTTCCCTGCTTCGTCGGGAAAGAGTTCCCGGCGTTCCCGTCGCATCTCAAGAGGAGGCCCTCTCAACAGGAACGGCGAGAGGAACTCCAGGGTCGTGCCACCATTCCAAGAGTCCCCCAGATGTCTCAGTCCATTCCAGAGGAACCTCTTTTCCCTTCACCGGCTCGTCTTTCACGCCGAGGATCGACTCACACCAAGGTGGCACGTGGCACAGCCCTGTGGGAAAGCCTCGTGGGAAAGCCTCGAGGGACAGCCTCGAGGGAAAGCCACAGATCCCTTGATCCACGTGACAGGAAGCGTGACACTACTGCTGCAGCTCGGGAGGAAAGCGCACGTGCATGCCCCCACTCGAGACGAGGCCTGACTCCCCTGGGGAGACTCAGAAGCACCCCAAGATCCATGGCAACACTGGAGAGGAATCCTCGGGTTCCGGCCCCGACTCCACACAAGGACTGAGGCCCCGGCATGGACGGGAGAGGAATCCCGAGAGGTCCCCTAGCAACTCGCATGGGGACTGGCCTTTCCTGAGGCCACCAGAGCGGGTCCCTGAGGTCCCCGTCGTAACTCGAGAAGACCTGCCGCAACTCGAGAAAATCCAGGAGGTTCTCCCCTCCAGGCGAGATGAGGCCCATTTCCGCTGAGGCGTCTCGAGGCTGATCACACCTCACCTCTGGAACTTCGAAAGGGTCCTTCACACCCTTGGTGCAAATCAAGAAGTTCCCCGACCTAGCCGTCTCCACTCGAGAGGAATCACGAGGGTCCCGCCCACATCCAGAGGAGCCCCGTTTCCGCCTCGTAGCTCGAGATGAGGGATACTTTCCCTGCTTCGTCGGGAAAGAGTTCCCGGCGTTCCCGTCGCATCTCAAGAGGAGGCCCTCTCAACAGGAACGGCGAGAGGAACTCCAGGGTCGTGCCACCATTCCAAGAGTCCCCCAGATGTCTCAGTCCATTCCAGAGGAACCTCTTTTCCCTTCACCGGCTCGTCTTTCACGCCGAGGATCGACTCACACCAAGGTGGCACGTGGCACAGCCCTGTGGGAAAGCCTCGTGGGAAAGCCTCGAGGGACAGCCTCGAGGGAAAGCCACAGATCCCTTGATCCACGTGACAGGAAGCGTGACACTACTGCTGCAGCTCGGGAGGAAAGCGCACGTGCATGCCCCCACTCGAGACGAGGCCTGACTCCCCTGGGGAGACTCAGAAGCACCCCAAGATCCATGGCAACACTGGAGAGGAATCCTCAGGTAACGGCCCCGACTCCACACAAGGACTGAGGCCCCGGCATGGACGGGAGAGGAATCCCGAGAGGTCCCCTAGCAACTCGCATGGGGACTGGCCTTTCCTGAGGCCACCAGAGCGGGTCCCTGAGGTCCCCGTCGTAACTCGAGAAGACCTGCCGCAACTCGAGAAAATCCAGGAGGTTCTCCCCTCCAGGCGAGATGAGGCCCATTTCCGCTGAGGCGTCTCGAGGCTGATCACACCTCACCTCTGGAACTTCGAAAGGGTCCTTCACACCCTTGGTGCAAATCCAGAAGTTCCCCGACCTAGCCGTCTCCACTCGAGAGGAATCACGAGAGTCCCGCCCACATCCAGAGGAGCCCCGTTTCCGCCTCGTAGCTCGAGATGAGGGATCCTTTCCCTGCTTCGTCGGGAAAGAGTTCCCGGCGTTCCCGTCGCATCTCAAGAGGAGGCCCTCTCAACAGGAACGGCGAGAGGAACTCCAGGGTCGTGCCACCATTCCAAGAGTTCCCCAGATGTCTCAGTCCATTCCAGAGGAACCTCTTTTCCCTTCACCGGCTCGTCTTTCACGCCGAGGATCGACTCACACCAAGGTGGCACGTGGCACAGCCCTGTGGGAAAGCCTCGTGGGAAAGCCTCGAGGGACAGCCTCGAGGGAAAGCCACAGATCCCTTGATCCACGTGACAGGAAGCGTGACACTACTGCTGCAGCTCGGGAGGAAAGCGCACGTGCATGCCCCCACTCGAGACGAGGCCTGACTCCCCTGGGGAGACTCAGAAGCACCCCAAGATCCATGGCAACACTGGAGAGGAATCCTCAGGTTCCGGCCCCGACTCCACACAAGGACTGAGGCCCCGGCATGGACGGGAGAGGAATCCCGAGAGGTCCCCTAGCAACTCGCATGGGGACTGGCCTTTCCTGAGGCCACCAGAGCTGGTCCCTGAGGTCCCCGTCGTAACTCGAGAAGACCTGCCGCAACTCGAGAAAATCCAGGAGGTTCTCCCCTCCAGGCGAGATGAGGCCCATTTCCGCTGAGGCGTCTCGAGGCTGATCACACCTCACCTCTGGAACTTCGAAAGGGTCCTTCACACCCTTGGTGCAAATCAAGAAGTTCCCCGACCTAGCCGTCTCCACTCGAGAGGAATCACGAGGGTCCCGCCCACATCCAGAGGAGCCCCGTTTCCGCCTCGTAGCTCGAGATGAGGGATCCTTTCCCTGCTTCGTCGGGAAAGAGTTCCCGGCGTTCCCGTCGCATCTCAAGAGGAGGCCCTCTCAACAGGAACGGCGAGAGGAACTCCAGGGTCGTGCCACCATTCCAAGAGTCCCCCAGATGTCTCAGTCCATTCCAGAGGAACCTCTTTTCCCTTCACCGGCTCGTCTTTCACGCCGAGGATCGACTCACAACAAGGTGGCACGTGGCACAGCCCTGTGGGAAAGCCTCGTGGGAAAGCCTCGAGGGACAGCCTCGAGGGAAAGCCACAGATCCCTTGATCCACGTGACAGGAAGCGTGACACTACTGCTGCAGCTCGGGAGGAAAGCGCACGTGCATGCCCCCACTCGAGACGAGGCCTGACTCCCCTGGGGAGACTCAGAAGCACCCCAAGATCCATGGCAACACTGGAGAGGAATCCTCAGGTTCCGGCCCCGACTCCACACAAGGACTGAGGCCCCGGCATGGACGGGAGAGGAATCCCGAGAGGTCCCCTAGCAACTCGCATGGGGACTGGCCTTTCCTGAGGCCACCAGAGCGGGTCCCTGAGGTCCCCGTCGTAATTCGAGAAGACCTGCCGCAACTCGAGAAAATCCAGGAGGTTCTCCCCTCCAGGCGAGATGAGGCCCATTTCCGCTGAGGCGTCTCGAGGCTGATCACACCTCACCTCTGGAACTTCGAAAGGGTCCTTCACACCCTTGGTGCAAATCAAGAAGTTCCCCGACCTAGCCGTCTCCACTCGAGAGGAATCACGAGGGTCCCGCCCACATCCAGAGGAGCCCCGTTTCCGCCTCGTAGCTCGAGATGAGGGATCCTTTCCCTGCTTCGTCGGGAAAGAGTTCCCGGCGTTCCCGTCGCATCTCAAGAGGAGGCCCTCTCAACAGGAACGGCGAGAGGAACTCCAGGGTCGTGCCACCATTCCAAGAGTCCCCCAGATGTCTCAGTCCATTCCAGAGGAACCTCTTTTCCCTTCACCGGCTCGTCTTTCACGCCGAGGATCGACTCACACCAAGGTGGCACGTGGCACAGCCCTGTGGGAAAGCCTCGTGGGAAAGCCTCGAGGGACAGCCTCGAGGGAAAGCCACAGATCCCTTGATCCACGTGACAGGAAGCGTGACACTACTGCTGCAGCTCGGGAGGAAAGCGCACGTGCATGCCCCCACTCGAGACGAGGCCTGACTCCCCTGGGGAGACTCAGAAGCACCCCAAGATCCATGGCAACACTGGAGAGGAATCCTCGGGTTCCGGCCCCGACTCCACACAAGGACTGAGGCCCCGGCATGGACGGGAGAGGAATCCCGAGAGGTCCCCTAGCAACTCGCATGGGGACTGGCCTTTCCTGAGGCCACCAGAGCGGGTCCCTGAGGTCCCCGTCGTAACTCGAGAAGACCTGCCGCAACTCGAGAAAATCCAGGAGGTTCTCCCCTCCAGGCGAGATGAGGCCCATTTCCGCTGAGGCGTCTCGAGGCTGATCACACCTCACCTCTGGAACTTCGAAAGGGTCCTTCACACCCTTGGTGCAAATCAAGAAGTTCCCCGACCTAGCCGTCTCCACTCGAGAGGAATCACGAGGGTCCCGCCCACATCCAGAGGAGCCCCGTTTCCGCCTCGTAGCTCGAGATGAGGGATCCTTTCCCTGCTTCGTCGGGAAAGAGTTCCCGGCGTTCCCGTCGCATCTCAAGAGGAGGCCCTCTCAACAGGAACGGCGAGAGGAACTCCAGGGTCGTGCCACCATTCCAAGAGTCCCCCAGATGTCTCAGTCCATTCCAGAGGAACCTCTTTTCCCTTCACCGGCTCGTCTTTCACGCCGAGGATCGACTCACACCAAGGTGGCACGTGGCACAGCCCTGTGGGAAAGCCTCGTGGGAAAGCCTCGAGGGACAGCCTCGAGGGAAAGCCACAGATCCCTTGATCCACGTGACAGGAAGCGTGACACTACTGCTGCAGCTCGGGAGGAAAGCGCACGTGCATGCCCCCACTCGAGACGAGGCCTGACTCCCCTGGGGAGACTCAGAAGCACCCCAAGATCCATGGCAACACTGGAGAGGAATCCTCGGGTTCCGGCCCCGACTCCACACAAGGACTGAGGCCCCGGCATGGACGGGAGAGGAATCCCGAGAGGTCCCCTAGCAACTCGCATGGGGACTGGCCTTTCCTGAGGCCACCAGAGCTGGTCCCTGAGGTCCCCGTCGTAACTCGAGAAGACCTGCCGCAACTCGAGAAAATCCAGGAGGTTCTCCCCTCCAGGCGAGATGAGGCCCATTTCCGCTGAGGCGTCTCGAGGCTGATCACACCTCACCTCTGGAACTTCGAAAGGGTCCTTCACACCCTTGGTGCAAATCAAGAAGTTCCCCGACCTAGCCGTCTCCACTCGAGAGGAATCACGAGGGTCCCGCCCACATCCAGAGGAGCCCCGTTTCCGCCTCGTAGCTCGAGATGAGGGATCCTTTCCCTGCTTCGTCGGGAAAGAGTTCCCGGCGTTCCCGTCGCATCTCAAGAGGAGGCCCTCTCAACAGGAACGGCGAGAGGAACTCCAGGGTCGTGCCACCATTCCAAGAGTCCCCCAGATGTCTCAGTCCATTCCAGAGGAACCTCTTTTCCCTTCACCGGCTCGTCTTTCACGCCGAGGATCGACTCACACCAAGGTGGCACGTGGCACAGCCCTGTGGGAAAGCCTCGTGGGAAAGCCTCGAGGGACAGCCTCGAGGGAAAGCCACAGATCCCTTGATCCACGTGACAGGAAGCGTGACACTACTGCTGCAGCTCGGGAGGAAAGCGCACGTGCATGCCCCCACTCGAGACGAGGCCTGACTCCCCTGGGGAGACTCAGAAGCACCCCAAGATCCATGGCAACACTGGAGAGGAATCCTCGGGTTCCGGCCCCGACTCCACACAAGGACTGAGGCCCCGGCATGGACGGGAGAGGAATCCCGAGAGGTCCCCTAGCAACTCGCATGGGGACTGGCCTTTCCTGAGGCCACCAGAGCGGGTCCCTGAGGTCCCCGTCGTAACTCGAGAAGACCTGCCGCAACTCGAGAAAATCCAGGAGGTTCTCCCCTCCAGGCGAGATGAGGCCCATTTCCGCTGAGGCGTCTCGAGGCTGATCACACCTCACCTCTGGAACTTCGAAAGGGTCCTTCACACCCTTGGTGCAAATCAAGAAGTTCCCCGACCTAGCCGTCTCCACTCGAGAGGAATCACGAGGGTCCCGCCCACATCCAGAGGAGCCCCGTTTCCGCCTCGTAGCTCGAGATGAGGGATCCTTTCCCTGCTTCGTCGGGAAAGAGTTCCCGGCGTTCCCGTCGCATCTCAAGAGGAGGCCCTCTCAACAGGAACGGCGAGAGGAACTCCAGGGTCGTGCCACCATTCCAAGAGTCCCCCAGATGTCTCAGTCCATTCCAGAGGAAGCTCTTTTCCCTTCACCGGCTCGTCTTTCACGCCGAGGATCGACTCACACCAAGGTGGCACGTGGCACAGCCCTGTGGGAAAGCCTCGTGGGAAAGCCTCGAGGGACAGCCTCGAGGGAAAGCCACAGATCCCTTGATCCACGTGACAGGAAGCGTGACACTACTGCTGCAGCTCGGGAGGAAAGCGCACGTGCATGCCCCCACTCGAGACGAGGCCTGACTCCCCTGGGGAGACTCAGAAGCACCCCAAGATCCATGGCAACACTGGAGAGGAATCCTCGGGTTCCGGCCCCGACTCCACACAAGGACTGAGGCCCCGGCATGGACGGGAGAGGAATCCCGAGAGGTCCCCTAGCAACTCGCATGGGGAATGGCCTTTCCTGAGGCCACCAGAGCGGGTCCCTGAGGTCCCCGTCGTAACTCGAGAAGACCTGCCGCAACTCGAGAAAATCCAGGAGGTTCTCCCCTCCAGGCGAGATGAGGCCCATTTCCGCTGAGGCGTCTCGAGGCTGATCACACCTCACCTCTGGAACTTCGAAAGGGTCCTTCACACCCTTGGTGCAAATCAAGAAGTTCCCCGACCTAGCCGTCTCCACTCGAGGGGAATCACGAAAGTCCCGCCCACATCCAGAGGAGCCCCGTTTCCGCCTCGTAGCTCAAGATGAGGGATCCTTTCCCTGCTTCGTCGGGAAAGAGTTCCCGGCGTTCCCGTCGCATCTCAAGAGGAGGCCCTCTCAACAGGAACGGCGAGAGGAACTCCAGGGTCGTGCCACCATTCCAAGAGTCCCCCAGATGTCTCAGTCCATTCCAGAGGAACCTCTTTTCCCTTCACCGGCTCGTCTTTCACGCCGAGGATCGACTCACACCAAGGTGGCACGTGGCACAGCCCTGTGGGAAAGCCTCGTGGGAAAGCCTCGAGGGACAGCCTCGAGGGAAAGCCACAGATCCCTTGATCCACGTGACAGGAAGCGTGACACTACTGCTGCAGCTCGGGAGGAAAGCGCACGTGCATGTCCCCACTCGAGACGAGGCCTGACTCCCCTGGGGAGACTCAGAAGCACCCCAAGATCCATGGCAACACTGGAGAGGAATCCTCAGGTTCCGGCCCCGACTCCACACAAGGACTGAGGCCCCGGCATGGACGGGAGAGGAATCCCGAGAGGTCCCCTAGCAACTCGCATGGGGAATGGCCTTTCCTGAGGCCACCAGAGCGGGTCCCTGAGGTCCCCGTCGTAACTCGAGAAGACCTGCCACAACTCGAGAAAATCCAGGAGGTTCTCCCCTCCAGGCGAGATGAGGCCCATTTCCGCTGAGGCGTCTCGAGGCTGATCACACCTCACCTCTGGAACTTCGAAAGGGTCCTTCACACCCTTGGTGCAAATCAAGAAGTTCCCCGACCTAGCCGTCTCCACTCGAGAGGAATCACGAGGGTCCCGCCCACATCCAGAGGAGCCCCGTTTCCGCCTCGTAGCTCGAGATGAGGGATCCTTTCCCTGCTTCATCGGGAAAGAGTTCCCGGCGTTCCCGTCGCATCTCAAGAGGAGGCCCTCTCAACAGGATCGGCGAGAGGAACTCCAGGGTCGTGCCACCATTCCAAGAGTCCCCCAGATGTCTCAGTCCATTCCAGAGGAAGCTCTTTTCCCTTCACCGGCTCGTCTTTCACGCCGAGGATCGACTCACACCAAGGTGGCACGTGGCACAGCCCTGTGGGAAAGCCTCGTGGGAAAGCCTCGAGGGACAGCCTCGAGGGAAAGCCACAGATCCCTTGATCCACGTGACAGGAAGCGTGACACTACTGCTGCAGCTCGGGAGGAAAGCGCACGTGCATGCCCCCACTCGAGACGAGGCCTGACTCCCCTGGGGAGACTCAGAAGCACCCCAAGATCCATGGCAACACTGGAGAGGAATCCTCAGGTTCCGGCCCCGACTCCACACAAGGACTGAGGCCCCGGCATGGACGGGAGAGGAATCCCGAGAGGTCCCCTAGCAACTCGCATGGGGACTGGCCTTTCCTGAGGCCACCAGAGCGGGTCCCTGAGGTCCCCGTCGTAACTCGAGAAGACCTGCCGCAACTCGAGAAAATCCAGGAGGTTCTCCCCTCCAGGCGAGATGAGGCCCATTTCCGCTGAGGCGTCTCGAGGCTGATCACACCTCACCTCTGGAACTTCGAAAGGGTCCTTCACACCCTTGGTGCAAATCAAGAAGTTCCCCGACCTAGCCGTCTCCACTCGAGAGGAATCACGAGGGTCCCGCCCACATCCAGAGGAGCCCCGTTTCCGCCTCATAGCTCGAGATGAGGGATCCTTTCCCTGCTTCGTCGGGAAAGAGTTCCCGGCGTTCCCGTCGCATCTCAAGAGGAGGCCCTCTCAACAGGAACGGCGAGAGGAACTCCAGGGTCGTGCCACCATTCCAAGAGTCCCCCAGATGTCTCAGTCCATTCCAGAGGAACCTCTTTTCCCTTCACCGGCTCGTCTTTCACGCCGAGGATCGACTCACACCAAGGTGGCACGTGGCACAGCCCTGTGGGAAAGCCTCGTGGGAAAGCCTCGAGGGACAGCCTCGAGGGAAAGCCACAGATCCCTTGATCCACGTGACAGGAAGCGTGACACTACTGCTGCAGCTCGGGAGGAAAGCGCACGTGCATGCCCCCACTCGAGACGAGGCCTGACTCCCCTGGGGAGACTCAGAAGCACCCCAAGATCCATGGCAACACTGGAGAGGAATCCTCAGGTTCCGGCCCCGACTCCACACAAGGACTGAGGCCCCGGCATGGACGGGAGAGGAATCCCGAGAGGTCCCCTAGCAACTCGCATGGGGAATGGCCTTTCCTGAGGCCACCAGAGCGGGTCCCTGAGGTCCCCGTCGTAACTCGAGAAGACCTGCCGCAACTCGAGAAAATCCAGGAGGTTCTCCCCTCCAGGCGAGATGAGGCCCATTTCCGCTGAGGCATCTCGAGGCTGATCACACCTCACCTCTGGAACTTCGAAAGGGTCCTTCACACCCTTGGTGCAAATCAAGAAGTTCCCCGACCTAGCCGTCTCCACTCGAGAGGAATCACGAGAGTCCCGCCCACATCCAGAGGAGCCCCGTTTCCGCCTCGTAGCTCGAGATGAGGGATCCTTTCCCTGCTTCGTCGGGAAAGAGTTCCCGGCGTTCCCGTCGCATCTCAAGAGGAGGCCCTCTCAACAGGAACGGCGAGAGGAACTCCAGGGTCGTGCCACCATTCCAAGAGTCCCCCAGATGTCTCAGTCCATTCCAGAGGAACCTCTTTTCCCTTCACCGGCTCGTCTTTCACGCCGAGGATCGACTCACACCAAGGTGGCACGTGGCACAGCCCTGTGGGAAAGCCTCGTGGGAAAGCCTCGAGGGACAGCCTCGAGGGAAAGCCACAGATCCCTTGATCCACGTGACAGGAAGCGTGACACTACTGCTGCAGCTCGGGAGGAAAGCGCACGTGCATGCCCCCACTCGAGACGAGGCCTGACTCCCCTGGGGAGACTCAGAAGCACCCCAAGATCCATGGCAACACTGGAGAGGAATCCTCAGGTTCCGGCCCCGACTCCACACAAGGACTGAGGCCCCGGCATGGACGGGAGAGGAATCCCGAGAGGTCCCCTAGCAACTCGCATGGGGACTGGCCTTTCCTGAGGCCACCAGAGCGGGTCCCTCAGGTCTCCGTCGTAACTCGAGAAGACCTGCCGCAACTCGAGAAAATCCAGGAGGTTCTCCCCTGCAGGCGAGATGAGGCACATTTCCGCTGAGGCGTCTCGAGGCTGATCACACCTCACCTCTGGAACTTCGAAAGGGTCCTTCACACCCTTGCTGCAAATCAAGAAGTTCCCCGACATACCCGTCTCCACTCGAGAGGAATCACGAGGGTCCCGCCCACATCCAGAGGAGGCCCGTTTCCACCTCATAGCTCGAGATGAGGTATCCTTTCCCTGCTTCGTCGGGAAAGAGTTCCCGGCGTTCCCGTCGCATCTCAAGAGGAGGCCCTCTCAACAGGAACGGCGAGAGGAACTCCAGGGTCGTGCCACCATTCCAAGAGTCCCCCAGATGTCTCAGTCCATTCCAGAGGAACCTCTTTTCCCTTCACCGGCTCGTCTTTCACGCCGAGGATCGACTCACACCAAGGTGGCACGCGGCACAGCCCTGTGGGAAAGCCTCGTGGGAAAGCCTCGAGGGACAGCCTCGAGGGAAAGCCACAGATCCCTTGATCCACGTGACAGGAAGCGTGACACTACTGCTGCAGCTCGGGAGGAAAGCGCACGTGCATGCCCCCACACGGGACGAGGCCTGACTCCCCTGGGGAGACTCAGAAGCACCCCAAGATCCATGGCAACACTGGAGAGGAATCCTCAGGTTCCGGCCCCGACTCCACACAAGGTCTTAAGCCCCGGCATGGACGGGAGAGGGATCCCGAGATGGCCCCTAGCAACTTGCATGGGGACTGGCCTTTCCTGAGGCCACCAGAGCGGGTCCCTGAGGTCCCCGTCGTAACTCGAGAAGACCTGCCGCAACTCGAGAAAATCCAGGAGGTTCTCCACTCCAGGCGAGATGAGGCCCATTTCCGCTGAGGCGTCTCGAGGCTGATCACACCTCACCTCTGGAACTTCGAAAGGGTCCTTCAGACCCTTGGTGCAAATCAAGAAGTTCCCCGACATACCCGTCTCAACTCGAGAGGAAACACGAGGGTCCCGCCCACATCCAGAGGAGCCCCGTTTCCACCTCGTAGCTCGAGATGAGGGATCCTTTCCCTGCTTCGTCGCGAAAGAGTTCCCGGCGTTCCCGTCGCATCTCAAGAGGAGGCCTTCTTAACAGGAATGGCGAGAGGAACTCCAGGGTCGTGCCACCATTCCAAGAGTCCCCCAGATGCTCAGTCCATTCCAGAGGAACCTCTTTTCCCTTCACCAACTCGTCTTTCAGGCCGAGGATCGACTCCCACCAAGGTGGCACGTGGCACAGCCCTTTGGGAAAGCCTCGTGGGAAAGCCTCCATCGGAAGCCTCGAGGGAATCCACAGATCCCTTGATCCACGTGACAGGAAGCGTGACACTACTGCTTCAGTTCGGGAGGAAAGCCCACTTGCATGCCTCCACTCGAGACGATGCCTGACTCCCCTGGGGAGACTCAGAAGCACCCCAAGATCCATGGCAACACTGGAGAGGAATCCTCAGGTTCCGGCCCCGACTCCACACCACGTCTTAACCCCGGCATGGACGGGAGAGGAATCCCGAGATGGCCCCTAGCAACTCGCATGGGGACTGGCCTTTCCTGAGGCCACCAGAGCGGGTCCCTGTGGTCCCCGTCGTAACTCGAGAATACCTGCCGCAACTCAAGAAAATCCAGGAGGTTCTCCCCTCCAGGCTAGATGAGGCCCATTTCCGCTGAGGCGTCTCGAGCCTGATCACACCTCACCTCTGGAACTTCGAAAGGGTCCTTCACACCCTTGGTGCAAATCAAGAAATTCCCCGACATACACGTCTCCACTCGAGAGGAATCACGAGGGTCCCGCCCACATCCAGAGGAGCCCCGTTTCCGCCTCGTAGCTCGAGATGAGGGATCCTTTCCCTGCTTCGTCGGGAAAGAGTTCCGGGCGTTCCCGTCGCATCTCAATAGGAGGCCCTCTCAACAGGAACGGCGAGAGGAACTCCAGGGTCGTGCCACCTTTCCAAGAGTCCCCCAGATGTCTCAGTCCATTCCAGAGGAACCTCTTTTCCCTTCACCGGCTCGTCTTTCACGCCGAGGATCGACTCCCACCAAGGTGGCACGTGGCACAGCCCTGTGGGAAAGCCTCGTGGGAAAGCCTCGAGGGACAGCCTCGAGGGAAAGCCACAGATCCCTTGATCCACGTGACAGGAAGCGTGACACTACTGCTGCAGCTCGGGAGGAAAGCGCACGTGCATGCCCCCACTCGAGACGATGCCTGACTCCCCTGGGGAGACTGAGAAGCACCCCAAGATCCATGGCAACACTGGAGAGGAATCCTCAGGTTCCGGCCCCGACTCCACACAAGGTCTTAAGCCCCGGCATGGACGGGAGAGGGATCCCGAGATGGCCCCTAGCAACTTGCATGGGGACTTTCCTTTCCTGAGGCCACCAGAGCGGGGCCCTGAGGTCCCCGTCGTAACTCGAGAAGACCTGCCGCAACTCGAGAAAATCCAGGAGGTTCTCCCCTCCAGGCGAGATGAGGCCCATTTCCGCTGAGGCGTCTCGAGGCTGATCACACCTCACCTCTGGAACTTCGAAAGGGTCCTTCACACCCTTGGTGCAAATCAAGAAGTTCCCCGACATACCCGTCTCCACTCGAGAGGAATCACGAGGGTCCCGCCCACATCCAGGGGAGCCCCGTTTCCACCTCATAGCTCGAGATGAGGGATCCTTTCCCTGCTTCGTCGGGAAAGAGTTCCCGGCGTTCCCGTCGCATCTCAAGAGGAGGCCCTCTCAACAGGAACGGCGAGAGGAACTCCAGGGTCGTGCCACCATTCCAAGAGTCCCCCAGATGTCTCAGTCCATTCCAGAGGAACCTCTTTTCCCTTCACCGGCTCGTCTTTCACGCCGAGGATCGACTCACACCAAGGTGGCATGCGGAACAGCCCTGTGGGAAAGCCTGGTGGGAAAGCCTCGAGGGACAGCCTCGAGGGAAAGCCACAGATCCCTTGATCCACGTGACAGGAAGCGTGACACTACTGCTGCAGCTCGGGAGGAAAGCGCACGTGCATGCCCCCACTCGAGACGAGGCCTGACTCCCCTGGGGAGACTCAGAAGCACCCCAAGATCCATGGCAACCCTGGAGAGGAATCCTCAGGTTCCGGCCCCGACTCCACACAAGTACTGAGGCCCCGGCATGGACGGGAGAGGAATCCCGAGAGGTCCCCTAGCAACTCGCATGGGGACTGGCCTTTCCTGAGGCCACCAGAGCGGGTCCCTGAGGTCCCCGTCGTAACTCGAGAAGACCTGCCGCACCTCGAGAAAATCCAGGAGGTTCTCCCCTCCAGGCGAGATGAGGCCCATTTCCGCTGAGGCGTCTCGAGGCTGATCACACCTCACCTCTGGAACTTCGAAAGGGTCCTTCACACCCTTGGTGCAAATCAAGAAGTTCCCCGACCTAGCCGTCTCCACTCGAGAGGAATCACGTGGGTCCCGCCCACATCCAGAGGAGCCCCGTTTCCGCCTCGTAGCTTGAGATGAGGGATCCTTTCCCTGCTTCGTCGGGAAAGAGTTCCCGGCGTTCCCGTCGCATCTCAAGAGGAGGCCCTCTCAACAGGAACGGCGAGAGGAACTCCAGGGTCGTGCCACCATTCCAAGAGTCCCCCAGATGTCTCAGTCCATTCCAGAGGAACCTCTTTTCCCTTCACCGGCTCGTCTTTCACGCCGAGGATAGAATCACACCAAGGTGGCACGTGGCACAGCCCTGTGGGAAAGCCTCGTGGGAAAGCCTCGAGGGACAGCCTCGAGGGAAAGCCACAGATCCCTTGATCCACGTGACAGGAAGCGTGACACTACTGCTGCAGCTCCGGAGGAAATCGCACGTGCATGCCCCCACTCGAGACGAGGCCTGACTCCCCTGGGGAGACTCAGAAGCACCCCAAGATCCATGGCAACACTGGAGAGGAATCCTCAGGTTCCGGCCCCGACTCCACACAAGGACTGAGGCCCCAGCATGGACGGGATAGGAATCCCGAGAGGTCCCCTAGCAACTCGCATGTGGACTGGCCTTTCCTGAGGCCACCAGAGCGGGTCCCTGAGGTCCCCGTCTTAACTCGAGAAGACCTGCCTCAACTGGAGAAAATCCAGGAGGTTCTCCCCTCCAGGCGAGATGAGGCCCGTTTCCGCTGAGGCGTCTCGAGGCTGATCACACCTCACCTCTGGAACTTCGAAAGGGTCCTTCACACCCTTGCTGCAAATCAAGAAGTTCCCCGACATACCCGTCTCCACTCGAGAGGAATCACGAGGGTCCCGCCCACATCCAGAGGAGCCCCGTTTCCGCCTCGTAGCTCGAGATGAGGGATCCTTTCCCTGCTTCGTCGGGAAAGAGTTCCCGGCGTTCCCGTCGCATCTCAAGAGGAGGCCCTCTCAACAGGAACGGCGAGAGGAACTCCAGGGTCGTGCCACCATTCCAAGAGTCCCCCAGATGTCTCAGTCCATTCCAGAGGAACCTCTTTTCCCTTCACCGGCTCGTCTTTCACGCCGAGGATCGACTCACACCAAGGTGGCACGTGGCACAGCCCTGTGGGAAAGCCTCGTGGGAAAGCCTCGAGGGACAGCCTCGAGGGAAAGCCACAGATCCCTTGATCCACGTGACAGGAAGCGTGACACTACTGCTGCAGCTCGGGAGGAAAGCGCACGTGCATGCCCCCACTCGAGACGAGGCCTGACTCCCCTGGGGAGACTCAGAAGCACCCCAAGATCCATGGCAACACTGGAGAGGAATCCTCAGGTTCCGGCCCCGACTCCACACAAGGACTGAGGCCCCGGCATGGACGGGAGAGGAATCCCGAGAGGTCCCCTAGCAACTCGCATGGGGACTGGCCTTTCCTGAGGCCACCAGAGCGGGTCCCTTAGGTCCCCGTCGTAACTCGAGAAGACATGCCGCAACTCGAGAAAATCCAGGAGGTTATCCCCTCCAGGCGAGATGAGGCCCATTTCCGCTGAGGCGTCTCGAGGCTGATCACACCTCCCCTCTGGAACTTCGAAAGGGTCCTTCACACCCTTGGTGCAAATCAAGAAGTTCCCCGACATACCCGTCTCCACTCGAGAGGAATCACGAGGGTCCCGCCCACATCCAGAGGAGCCCCGTTTCCGCCTCGTAGCTCGAGATGAGGGATCCTTTCCCTGCTTCGTCGGGAAAGAGTTCCCGGCGTTCCCGTCGCATCTCAAGAGGAGGCCCTCTCAACAGGAACGGCGAGAGGAACTCCAGGGTCGTGCCACCATTCCAAGAGTCCCCCAGATGTCTCAGTCCATTCCAGAGGAACCTCTTTTCCCTTCACCGGCTCGTCTTTCACGCCGAGGATCGACTCACACCAAGGTGGCACGTGGCACAGCCCTGTGGGAAAGCCTCGTGGGAAAGCCTCGAGGGACAGCCTCGAGGGAAAGCCACAGATCCCTTGATCCACGTGACAGGAAGCGTGACACTACTGCTGCAGCTCGGGAGGAAAGCGCACGTGCATGCCCCCACTCGAGACGAGGCCTGACTCCCCTGGGGAGACTCAGAAGCACCCCAAGATCCATGGCAACACTGGAGAGGAATCCTCAGGTTCCGGCCCCGACTCCACACAAGGACTGAGGCCCCGGCATGGACGGGAGAGGAATCCCGAGAGGTCCCCTAGCAACTCGCATGGGGTCTGGCCTTTCCTGAGGCCACCAGAGCGGGTCCCTGAGGTCCCCGTCGTAACTCGAGAAGACCTGCCGCAACTCGAGAAAATCCAGGAGGTTCTCCCCTCCAGGCGAGATGAGGCCCATTTCCGCTGAGGCGTCTCGAGGCTGATCACACCTCACCTCTGGAACTTCCAAAGGGTCCTTCACACCCTTGGTGCAAATCAAGAAGTTCCCCGACATACCCGTCTCCACTCGAGAGGAATCACGAGGGTCCCGCCCACATCCAGAGGAGCCCCGTTTCCGCCTCGTAGCTCGAGATGAGGGATCCTTTCCCTGCTTCGTCGGGAAAGAGTTCCCGGCGTTCCCGTCGCATCTCAAGAGGAGGCCCTCTCAACAGGAACGGCGAGAGGAACTCCAGGGTCGTGCCACCATTCCAAGAGTCCCCCAGATGTCTCAGTCCATTCCAGAGGAACCTCTTTTCCCCTTCACCGGCTCGTCTTTCACGCCGAGGATCGACTCACACCAAGGTGGCACGTGGCACAGCCCTGTGGGAAAGCCTCGTGGGAAAGCCTCGAGGGACAGCCTCGAGGGAAAGCCACAGATCCCTTGATCCACGTGACAGGAAGCGTGACACTACTGCTGCAGCTCGGGAGGAAAGCGCACGTGCATGCCCCCACTCGAGACGAGGCCTGACTCCCCTGGGGAGACTCAGAAGCACCCCAAGATCCATGGCAACACTGGAGAGGAATCCTCAGGTTCCGGCCCCGACTCCACACAAGGACTGAGGCCCCGGCATGGACGGGAGAGGAATCCCGAGAGGTCCCCTAGCAACTCGCATGGGGACTGGCCTTTCCTGAGGCCACCAGAGCGGGTCCCTGAGGTCCCCGTCGTAACTCGAGAAGACCTGCCGCAACTCGAGAAAATCCAGGAGGTTCTCCCCTCCAGGCGAGATGAGGCCCATTTCCGCTGAGGCGTCTCGAGGCTGATCACACCTCCCCTCTGGAACTTCGAAAGGGTCCTTCACACCCTTGGTGCAAATCAAGAAGTTCCCCGACATACCCGTCTCCACTCGAGAGGAATCACGAGGGTCCCGCCCACATCCAGAGGAGCCCCGTTTCCGCCTCGTAGCTCGAGATGAGGGATCCTTTCCCTGCTTCGTCGGGAAAGAGTTCCCGGCGTTCCCGTCGCATCTCAAGAGGAGGCCCTCTCAACAGGAACGGCGAGAGGAACTCCAGGGTCGTGCCACCATTCCAAGAGTCCCCCAGATGTCTCAGTCCATTCCAGAGGAACCTCTTTTCCCTTCACCGGCTCGTCTTTCACGCCGAGGATCGACTCACACCAAGGTGGCACGTGGCACAGCCCTGTGGGAAAGCCTCGTGGGACAGCCTCGAGGGACAGCCTCGAGGGAAAGCCACAGATCCCTTGATCCACGTGACAGGAAGCGTGACACTACTGCTGCAGCTCGGGAGGAAAGCGCACGTGCATGCCCCCACTCGAGACGAGGCCTGACTCCCCTGGGGAGACTCAGAAGCACCCCAAGATCCACGGCAACACTGGAGAGGAATCCTCAGGTTACGGCCCCGACTCCACACAAGGACTGAGGCCCCGGCATGGACGGGAGAGGAATCCCGAGAGGTCCCCTAGCAACTCGCATGGGGACTGGCCTTTCCTGAGGCCACCAGAGCGGGTCCCTGAGGTCCCCGTCGTAACTCGAGAAGACCTGCCGCAACTCGAGAAAATCCAGGAGGTTCTCCCCTCCAGGCGAGATGAGGCCCATTTCCGCTGAGGCGTCTCGAGGCTGATCACACCTCACCTCTGGAACTTCCAAAGGGTCCTTCACACCCTTGGTGCAAATCAAGAAGTTCACCGACATACCCGTCTCCACTCGAGAGGAATCACGAGGGTCCCGCCCACATCCAGAGGAGCCCCGTTTCCGCCTCGTAGCTCGAGATGAGGGATCCTTTCCCTGCTTCGTCGGGAAAGAGTTCCCGGCGTTCCCGTCGCATCTCAAGAGGAGGCCCTCTCAACAGGAACGGCGAGAGGAACTCCAGGGTCGTGCCACCATTCCAAGAGTCCCCCAGATGTCCCAGTCCTTCCAGAGGAACCTCTTTTCCCTTCACCGGCTCGTCTTTCACGCCGAGGATCGACTCACACCAAGGTGGCACGTGGCACAGCCCTGTGGGAAAGCCTCGTGGGACAGCCTCGAGGGACAGCCTCGAGGGAAAGCCACAGATCCCTTGATCCACGTGACAGGAAGCGTGACACTACTGCTGCAGCTCGGGAGGAAAGCGCACGTGCATGCCACCACTCGAGACGAGGCCTGACTCCCCTGGGGAGACTCAGAAGCACCCCAAGATCCATGGCAACACTGGAGAGGAATCCTCAGGTTCCGGCCCCGACTCCACACAAGGACTGAGGCCCCGGCATGGACGGGAGAGGAATCCCGAGAGGTCCCCTAGCAACTCGCATGGGGACTGGCCTTTCCTGAGGCCACCAGAGCGGGTCCCTGAGGTCCCCGTCGTAACTCGAGAAGACCTGCCGCAACTCGAGAAAATCCAGGAGGTTCTCCCCTCCAGGCGAGATGAGGCCCATTTCCGCTGAGGCGTCTCGAGGCTGATCACACCTCCCCTCTGGAACTTCGAAAGGGTCCTTCACACCCTTGGTGCAAATCAAGAAGTTCCCCGACATACCCGTCTCCACTCGAGAGGAATCACGAGGGTCCCGCCCACATCCAGAGGAGCCCCGTTTCCGCCTCGTAGCTCGAGATGAGGGATCCTTTCCCTGCTTCGTCGGGAAAGAGTTCCCGGCGTTCCCGTCGCATCTCAAGAGGAGGCCCTCTCAACAGGAACGGCGAGAGGAACTCCAGGGTCGTGCCACCATTCCAAGAGTCCCCCAGATGTCTCAGTCCATTCCAGAGGAACCTCTTTTCCCTTCACCGGCTCGTCTTTCACGCCGAGGATCGACTCACACCAAGGTGGCACGTGGCACAGCCCTGTGGGAAAGCCTCGTGGGAAAGCCTCGAGGGACAGCCTCGAGGGAAAGCCACAGATCCCTTGATCCACGTGACAGGAAGCGTGACACTACTGCTGCAGCTCGGGAGGAAAGCGCACGTGCATGCCCCCACTCGAGACGAGGCCTGACTCCCCTGGGGAGACTCAGAAGCACCCCAAGATCCATGGCAACACTGGAGAGGAATCCTCAGGTTCCGGCCCCGACTCCACACAAGGACTGAGGCCCCGGCATGGACGGGAGAGGAATCCCGAGAGGTCCCCTAGCAATTCGCATGGGGACTGGCCTTTCCTGAGGCCACCAGAGCGGGTCCCTGAGGTCCCCGTCGTAACTCGAGAAGACCTGCCGCAACTCGAGAAAATCCAGGAGGTTCTCCCCTCCAGGCGATATGAGGCCCATTTCCGCTGAGGCGTCTCGAGGCTGATCACACCTCCCCTCTGGAACTTCGAAAGGGTCCTTCACACCCTTGGTGCAAATCAAGAAGTTCCCCGACATACCCGTCTCCACTCGAGAGGAATCACGAGGGTCCCGCCCACATCCAGAGGAGCCCCGTTTCCGCCTCGTAGCTCGAGATGAGGGATCCTTTCCCTGCTTCGTCGGGAAAGAGTTCCCGGCGTTCCCGTCGCATCTCAAGAGGAGGCCCTCTCAACAGGAACGGCGAGAGGAACTCCAGGGTCGTGCCACCATTCCAAGAGTCCCCCAGATGTCTCAGTCCATTCCAGAGGAACCTCTTTTCCCTTCACCGGCTCGTCTTTCACGCCGAGGATCGACTCACACCAAGGTGGCACGTGGCACAGCCCTGTGGGAAAGCCTCGTGGGAAAGCCTCGAGGGACAGCCTCGAGGGAAAGCCACAGATCCCTTGATCCACGTGACAGGAAGCGTGACACTACTGCTGCAGCTCGGGAGGAAAGCGCACGTGCATGCCCCCACTCGAGACGAGGCCTGACTCCCCTGGGGAGACTCAGAAGCACCCCAAGATCCATGGCAACACTGGAGAGGAATCCTCAGGTTCCGGCCCCGACTCCACACAAGGACTGAGGCCCCGGCATGGACGGGAGAGGAATCCCGAGAGGTCCCCTAGCAACTCGCATGGGGACTGGCCTTTCCTGAGGCCACCAGAGCGGGTCCCTGAGGTCCCCGTCGTAACTCGAGAAGACCTGCCGCAACTCGAGAAAATCCAGGAGGTTCTCCCCTCCAGGCGAGATGAGGCCCATTTCCGCTGAGGCGTCACGAGGCTGATCACACCTCCCCTCTGGAACTTCCAAAGGGTCCTTCACACCCTTGGTGCAAATCAAGAAGTTCCCCGACATACCCGTCTCCACTCGAGAGGAATCACGAGGGTCCCGCCCACATCCAGAGGAGCCCCGTTTCCGTCTCGTAGCTCGAGATGAGGGATCCTTTCCCTGCTTCGTCGGGAAAGAGTTCCTGGCGTTCCCGTCGCATCTCAAGAGGAGGCCCTCTCAACAGGAACGGCGAGATGAACTCGAGGGTCGTGCCACCATTCCAAGAGTCCCCCAGATGTCTCAGTCCATACCAGAGGAACCTCTTTTCCCTTCACCGGCTCGTCTTTCACGCCGAGGATCGACTCACACCAAGGTGGCACGTGGCACAGCCCTGTGGGAAAGCCTCGTGGGAAAGCCTCGAGGGACAGCCTCGAGGGAAAGCCACAGATCCCTTGATCCACGTGACAGGAAGCGTGACACTACTGCTGCAGCTCGGGAGGAAAGCGCAAGTGCATGCCCCCACTCGAGACGAGGCCTGACTCCCCTGGGGAGACTCAGAAGCACCCCAAGATCCATGGCAACACTGGAGAGGAATCCTCAGGTTCCGGCCCCGAATCCACACAGGGACTGAAACCCCGGCATGGACGGGAGAGGAATCCCGAGAGGTCCCCTAGCAACTCGCATGGGGTCTGGCCTTTCCTGAGGCCACCAGAGCGGGTCCCTGAGGTCCCCGTCGTAACTCGAGAAGACCTGCCGCAACTCGAGAAAATCCAGGAGGTTCTCCCCTCCAGGCGAGATGAGGCCCATTTCCGCTGAGGCGTCTCGTGGCTGATCACACCTCCCCTCTGGAACTTCCAAAGGGTCCTTCACACCCTTGGTGCAAATCAAGAAGTTCCCCGACATACCCGTCTCCACTCGAGAGGAATCACGAGGGTCCCGCCCACATCCAGAGGAGCCCCGTTTCCGCCTCGTAGCTCGAGATGAGGGATCCTTTCCCTGCTTCGTCGGGAAAGAGTTCCCGGCATTCCCGTCGCATCTCAAGAGGAGGCCCTCTCAACAGGAACGGCGAGAGGAACTCCAGGGTCGTGCCACCATTCCAAGAGTCCCCCAGATGTCCCAGTCCATTCCAGAGGAACCTCTTTTCCCTTCACCGGCTCGTCTTTCACGCCGAGGATCGACTCACACCAATGTGGCACGTGGCACAGCCCTGTGGGAAAGCCTCGTGGGACAGCCTCGAGGGACAGCCTCGAGGGAAAGCCACAGATCCCTTGATCCACGTGACAGGAAGCGTGACACTACTGCTGCAGCTCGGGAGGAAAGCGCACGTGCATGCCGCCACTCGAGACGAGGCCTGACTCCCCTGGGGAGACTCAGAAGCACCCCAAGATCCATGGCAACACTGGAGAGGAATCCTCAGGTTCCGGCCCCGACTCCACACAAGGACTGAGGCCCCGGCATGGACGGGAGAGGAATCCCGAGAGGTCCCCTAGCAACTCGCATGGGGTCTGGCCTTTCCTGAGGCCACCAGAGCGGGTCCCTGAGGTCCCCGTCGTAACTCGAGAAGACCTCCCGCAACTCGAGAAAATCCAGGAGGTTCTCCCCTCCAGGCGAGATGAGGCCCATTTCCGCTGAGGCGTCTCGAGGCTGATCACACCTCCCCTCTGGAACTTCGAAAGGGTCCTTCACACCCTTGGTGCAAATCAAGAAGTTCCCCGACATACCCGTCTCCACTCGAGAGGAATCACGAGGGTCCCGCCCACATCCAGAGGAGCCCCGTTTCGCCTCGTAGCTCGAGATGAGGGATCCTTTCCCTGCTTCGTCGGGAAAGAGTTCCCGGCGTTCCCGTCGCATCTCAAGAGGAGGCCCTCTCAACAGGAACGGCGAGAGGAACTCCAGGGTCGTGCCACCATTCCAAGAGTCCCCCAGATGTCTCAGTCCATACCAGAGGAACCTCTTTTCCCTTCACCGGCTCGTCTTTCACGCCGAGGATCGACTCACACCAAGGTGGCACGTGGCACAGCCCTGTGGGAAAGCCTCGTGGGAAAGCCTCGAGGGACAGCCTCGAGGGAAAGCCACAGATCCCTTGATCCACGTGACAGGAAGCGTGACACTACTGCTGCAGCTCGGGAGGAAAGCGCAAGTGCATGCCCCCACTCGAGACGAGGCCTGACTCCCCTGGGGAGACTCAGAAGCACCCCAAGATCCATGGCAACACTGGAGAGGAATCCTCAGGTTCCGGCCCCGAATCCACACAGGGACTGAAACCCCGGCATGGACGGGAGAGGAATCCCGAGAGGTCCCCTAGCAACTCGCATGGGGTCTGGCCTTTCCTGAGGCCACCAGAGCGGGTCCCTGAGGTCCCCGTCGTAACTCGAGAAGACCTGCCGCAACTCGAGAAAATCCAGGAGGTTCTCCCCTCCAGGCGAGATGAGGCCCATTTCCGCTGAGGCGTCTCGTGGCTGATCACACCTCCCCTCTGGAACTTCCAAAGGGTCCTTCACACCCTTGGTGCAAATCAAGAAGTTCCCCGACATACCCGTCTCCACTCGAGAGGAATCACGAGGGTCCCGCCCACATCCAGAGGAGCCCCGTTTCCGCCTCGTAGCTCGAGATGAGGGATCCTTTCCCTGCTTCGTCGGGAAAGAGTTCCCGGCATTCCCGTCGCATCTCAAGAGGAGGCCCTCTCAACAGGAACGGCGAGAGGAACTCCAGGGTCGTGCCACCATTCCAAGAGTCCCCCAGATGTCCCAGTCCATTCCAGAGGAACCTCTTTTCCCTTCACCGGCTCGTCTTTCACGCCGAGGATCGACTCACACCAATGTGGCACGTGGCACAGCCCTGTGGGAAAGCCTCGTGGGACAGCCTCGAGGGACAGCCTCGAGGGAAAGCCACAGATCCCTTGATCCACGTGACAGGAAGCGTGACACTACTGCTGCAGCTCGGGAGGAAAGCGCACGTGCATGCCGCCACTCGAGACGAGGCCTGACTCCCCTGGGGAGACTCAGAAGCACCCCAAGATCCATGGCAACACTGGAGAGGAATCCTCAGGTTCCGGCCCCGACTCCACACAAGGACTGAGGCCCCGGCATGGACGGGAGAGGAATCCCGAGAGGTCCCCTAGCAACTCGCATGGGGTCTGGCCTTTCCTGAGGCCACCAGAGCGGGTCCCTGAGGTCCCCGTCGTAACTCGAGAAGACCTCCCGCAACTCGAGAAAATCCAGGAGGTTCTCCCCTCCAGGCGAGATGAGGCCCATTTCCGCTGAGGCGTCTCGAGGCTGATCACACCTCCCCTCTGGAACTTCGAAAGGGTCCTTCACACCCTTGGTGCAAATCAAGAAGTTCCCCGACATACCCGTCTCCACTCGAGAGGAATCACGAGGGTCCCGCCCACATCCAGAGGAGCCCCGTTTCGCCTCGTAGCTCGAGATGAGGGATCCTTTCCCTGCTTCGTCGGGAAAGAGTTCCCGGCGTTCCCGTCGCATCTCAAGAGGAGGCCCTCTCAACAGGAACGGCGAGAGGAACTCCAGGGTCGTGCCACCATTCCAAGAGTCCCCAGATGTCTCAGTCCATACCAGAGGAACCTCTTTTCCCTTCACCGGCTCGTCTTTCACGCCGAGGATCGACTCACACCAAGGTGGCACGTGGCACAGCCCTGTGGGAAAGCCTCGTGGGAAAGCCTCGAGGAGAAAAGCGCACGTGCATGCCCCCACTCGAGACGAGGCCTGACTCCCCTGGGGGAGACTCAGAAGCACCCCAAGATCCATGGCAACACTGGGAGAGGAATCCTCAGGTTCAGGCCCCGACTCCACACAAGGACTGAGGCCCCGGCCTATGGACGGGAGAGGAATCCCGAGAGGGTCCGCTAGCAACTCGCATGGGGTCTGGTCTTTCCTGAGGCCACCAGAGCGGGTCCCTGAGGTCCCCGTCGTAACTCGAGAAGACCTGCCGCAACTCGAGAAAATCCAGGAGGTTCTCCCCTCCAGGCGAGATGAGGCCCTCATTTCCGCTGAGGCGTCTCGAGGCTGATCACACCTCCCCCTCTGGAACTTCGAAAGGGTCCTTCACACCCTTGGTGCAAATCAAGAAGTTCCCCGACATACCCGTCTCCACTCGAGAGGAATCACGAGGGTCCCGCCCCACATCCAGAGGAGCCCCCGTTTCCCGCCTCGTAGCTCGAGATGAGGGATCCTTTCCCTGCTTCGTCGGGAAAGAGTTCCCGGCGTTCCCGTCGCATCTCAAGAGGAGGCCCTCTCAACAGGAACGGCGAGAGGAACTCCAGGGTCGTGCCACCATTCCAAGAGTCCCCCAGATGTCTCAGTCCATTCCAGAGGAACCTCTTTTTCCCTTCACCGGCTCGTCTTTCACGCCGAGGATCGACTCACACCAAGGGTGGCACGTGGCACAGCCCTGTGGGAAAGCCTCGTGGGAAAGCCTCGAGGGACAGCCTCGAGGGAAAGCCACAGATCCCTTGATCCACGTGACAGGAAGCGTGACACTACTGCTGCAGCTCGGGAGGAAAGCGCACGTGCATGCCCCCACTCGAGACGAGGCCTGACTCCCCTGGGGAGACTCAGAAGCACCCCAAGATCCATTGGCAACACTGGAGAGGAATCCTCAGGTTCCGGCCCCCGACTCCACACAAGGACTGAGGCCGCCGGCATGGACGGGAGAGGGAATCCCGAGAGGTCCCCTAGCAATTCGCATGGGGACTGGCCTTTCCTTGAGGCCACCAGAGCGGGTCCCCTGAGGTCCCCGTCGTAACTCGAGAAGACCTGCCGCAACTCGAGAAAAATCCAGGAGGTTCTCCCCCTCCAGGCGATATGAGGCCCATTTCCGCTGAGGCGTCTCGAGGCTGATCACACCTCCCCTCTGGAACTTCGAAAGGGTCCTTCACACCCTTGGTGCAAATCAAGAAGTTCCCCCGACATACCCGTCTCCACTCGAGAGGAATCACGAGGGTCCCGCCCACATCCAGAGGAGCCCCGTTTCCGCCTCGTAGCTCGAGATGAGGGGATCCTTTCCCTGCTTTCGTCGGGAAAGAGTTCCCGGCGTTCCCCGTCGCATCTCAAGAGGAGGCCCTCTCAACAGGAACGGCGAGAGGAACTCCAGGGTCGTGCCCACCATTCCAAGAGTCCCCCAGATGTCTCAGTCCATTCCAGAGGAACCTCTTTTCCCTTCACCGGCTCGTCTTTCACGCCGAGGATCGACTCACACCAAGGTGGCACGTGGCACAGCCCTGTGGGAAAGCCTCGTGGGAAAAGCCTCGAGGGACAGCCTCGAGGGAAAGCCACAGATCCCTTGATCCACGTGACAGGGAAGCGTGACACTACTGCTGCAGCTCGGGAGGAAAGCGCACGTGCATGCCCCCACTCGAGACGAGGCCTGACTCCCCTGGGGAGACTCAGAAGCACCCACCAAGATCCATGGCAACACTGGAGAGGAATCCTCAGGTTCCGGCCTCCGACTCCACACAAGGACTGAGGCCCCCGGCATGGACGGGAGAGGAATCCCGAGAGGTCCCCTAGCAACTCGCATGGGGACTGGCCTTTCCTGAGGCCACCAGAGCGGGTCCCTGAGGTCCCCGTCGTAACTCGAGAAGACCTGCCGCAACTCGAGAAAATCCAGGAGGTTCTCCCCTCCAGGCGAGATGAGGCCCATTTCCGCTGAGGCGTCACGAGGCTGATCACCACCTCCCCTCTGGAACTTCCAAAAGGGTCCTTCACACCCTTGGTGCAAATCAAGAAGTTTCCCCGACTATACCCGTCTCCACTCGAGAGGAATCACGAGGGTCCCCGCCCACATCCAGAGGAGCCCCCGTTTCCGTCTCGTAGCTCGAGATGAGGGATCCTTTCCCTGCTTCGTCGGGAAAGAGTTCCTGGCGTTCCCCCGTCGCATCTCAAGAGGAGGCCCTCTCAACAGGAACGGCGAGATGAACTCGAGGGTCGTGCCACCATTCCAAGAGTCCCCCAGATGTCCTCAGTCCATACCAGAGGAACCTCTTTTCCCTTCACCGGCTCGTCTTTCACGCCGAGGATCGACTCACACCAAGGTGGCACGTGGCACAGCCCTGTGGGAAAGCCTCGTGGGAAAGCCTCGAGGGACAGCCTCGAGGGGAAAGCCACAGATCCCTTGATCCACGTGACAGGAAGCGTGACACTACTGCTGCAGCTCGGGAGGAAAGCGCAAGTGCATGCCCCCCACTCGAGACGAGGCCTGACTCCCCTGGGGAGACTCAGAAGCACCCCAAGATCCATGGCAACACTGGAGAGGAATCCTCAGGTTCCGGCCCCGAATCCACACAGGGACTGAAACCCCCGGCATGGACGGGAGAGGAATCCCGAGAGGTCCCCTAGCAACTCGCATGGGGTCTGGCCTTTTCCTGAGGCCTCACCAGAGCGGGTCCCTGAGGTCCCCCGTCGTAACTCGAGAAGACCTGCCGCAACTCGAGAAAAATCCAGGAGGTTCTCCCCTCCAGGCGAGATGAGGCCCATTTCCGCTGAGGCGTCTCGTGGCTGATCACACCTCCCCTCTGGAACTTCCAAAGGGTCCTTCACACCCTTGGTGCAAATCAAGAAGTTCCCCGACATACCCGTCTCCACTCGAGAGGAATCACGAGGGTCCCGCCCACATCCAGAGGAGCCCCGTTTCCGCCTCGTAGCTCGAGATGAGGGATCCTTTCCCCTGCTTCGTCGGGAAAGAGTTCCCGGCATTCCCGATCGCATCTCAAGAGGAGGCCCTCTCAACAGGAACGGCGAGAGGAAACTCCAGGGTCGTGCCACCATTCCAAGAGTCCCCCAGATGTCCCAGTCCATTCCAGAGGAACCTCTTTTCCCTTCACCGGCTCGTCTTTCACGCCGAGGATCGACTCACACCAATGTGGCACGTGGCACAGCCCTGTGGGAAAGCCTCGTGGGACAGCCTCGAGGGGACAGCCTCGAGGGAAAGCCACAGATCCCTTGATCCACGTGACAGGAAGCGTGACACTACTGCTGCAGCTCGGGAGGAAAGCCGCACGTGCATGCCGCCACTCGAGACGAGGCCTGACTCCCCTGGGGAGACTCAGAAGCACCCCAAGATCCATGGCAACACTGGAGAGGAATCCTCAGGTTCCCGGCCCCCGACTCCAACACAAGGACTGAGGCCCCCGGCATGGACGGGAGAGGAATCCCGAGAGGTCCCCTAGCAACTCGCATGGGGGTCTGGCCTTTCCTGAGGCCACCAGAGCGGGTCCCTGAGGTCCCCCGTCGTAACTCGAGAAGACCTCCCGCAACTCGAGAAAATCCAGGAGGTTCTCCCCTCCAGGCGAGATTGAGGCCCATTTCCGCTGAGGCGTCTCGAGGCTGATCACACCTCCCCTCTGGAACTTCGAAAGGGGTCCTTCACACCCTTGGTGCAAATCAAGAAGTTCCCCGACATACCCGTCTCCACTCGAGAGGAAATCACGAGGGGTCCCCCGCCCACATCCAGAGGAGCCACCGTTTCGCCTCGTAGCTCGAGATGAGGGATCCTTTCCCTGCTTCGTCGGGAAAGAGTTCCCGGCGGTTCCCGTCGCATCTCAAGAGGAGGCCCTCTCAACAGGAACGGCGAGAGGAACTCCAGGGTCGTGCCCACCCATTCCAAGAGTCCCCCAGATGTCTCAGTCCATTACCAGAGGAAACCTCTTTTTCCCCTTCACCGGCTCGTCTTTCACGCCGAGGATCGACTCACACCAAGGTGGCACGTGGCACAGCCCTGTGGGAAAGCCTCGTGGGAAAGCCTCGAGGGACAGCCTCGAGGGAAAGCCACAGATCCCTTGATCCACGTGACAGGAAGCGTGACACTACTGCTGCAGCTCGGGAGGAAAGCGCACGTGCATGCCCCCACTCGAGACGAGGCCTGACTCCCCTGGGGAGACTCAGAAGCACCCCAAGATCCATGGCAACACTGGAGAGGAATCCTCAGGTTCCGGCCCCGAATCCACACAGGGACTGAAACCCCGGCATGGACGGGAGAGGAATCCCGAGAGGTCCCCTAGCAACTCGCATGGGGTCTGGCCTTTCCTGAGGCCACCAGAGCGGGTCCCTGAGGTCCCCGTCGTAACTCGAGAAGACCTGCCGCAACTCGAGAAAATCCAGGAGGTTCTCCCCTCCAGGCGAGATGAGGCCCATTTCCGCTGAGGCGTCTCGTGGCTGATCACACCTCCCCTCTGGAACTTCCAAAGGGTCCTTCACACCCTTGGTGCAAATCAAGAAGTTCCCCGACATACCCGTCTCCACTCGAGAGGAATCACGAGGGTCCCGCCCACATCCAGAGGAGCCCCGTTTCCGCCTCGTAGCTCGAGATGAGGGATCCTTTCCCTGCTTCGTCGGGAAAGAGTTCCCGGCATTCCCGTCGCATCTCAAGAGGAGGCCCTCTCAACAGGAACGGCGAGAGGAACTCCAGGGTCGTGCCACCAATCCAAGAGTCCCCCAGATGTCCCAGTCCATTCCAGAGGAACCTCTTTTCCCTTCACCGGCTCGTCTTTCACGCCGAGGATCGACTCACACCAATGTGGCACGTGGCACAGCCCTGTGGGAAAGCCTCGTGGGACAGCCTCGAGGGACAGCCTCGAGGGAAAGCCACAGATCCCTTGATCCACGTGACAGGAAGCGTGACACTACTGCTGCAGCTCGGGAGGAAAGCGCACGTGCATGCCGCCACTCGAGACGAGGCCTGACTCCCCTGGGGAGACTCAGAAGCACCCCAAGATCCATGGCAACACTGGAGAGGAATCCTCAGGTTCCGGCCCCGACTCCACACAAGGACTGAGGCCCCGGCATGGACGGGAGAGGAATCCCGAGAGGTCCCCTAGCAACTCGCATGGGGTCTGGCCTTTCCTGAGGCCACCAGAGCGGGTCCCTGAGGTCCCCGTCGTAACTCGAGAAGACCTCCCGCAACTCGAGAAAATCCAGGAGGTTCTCCCCTCCAGGCGAGATGAGGCCCATTTCCGCTGAGGCGTCTCGAGGCTGATCACACCTCCCCTCTGGAACTTCGAAAGGGTCCTTCACACCCTTGGTGCAAATCAAGAAGTTCCCCGACATACCCGTCTCCACTCGAGAGAAATCACGAGGGTCCCGCCCACATCCAGAGGAGCCCCGTTTCGCCTCGTAGCTCGAGATGAGGGATCCTTTCCCTGCTTCGTCGGGAAAGAGTTCCCGGCGTTCCCGTCGCATCTCAAGAGGAGGCCCTCTCAACAGGAACGGCGAGAGGAACTCCAGGGTCGTGCCACCATTCCAAGAGTCCCCCAGATGTCTCAGTCCATACCAGAGGAACCTCTTTTCCCTTCACCGGCTCGTCTTTCACGCCGAGGATCGACTCACACCAAGGTGGCACGTGGCACAGCCCTGTGGGAAAGCCTCGTGGGAAAGCCTCGAGGGACAGCCTCGAGGGAAAGCCACAGATCCCTTGATCCACGTGACAGGAAGCGTGACACTACTGCTGCAGCTCGGGAGGAAAGCGCACGTGCATGCCCCCACTCGAGACGAGGCCTGACTCCCCTGGGGAGACTCAGAAGCACCCCAAGATCCATGGCAACACTGGAGAGGAATCCTCAGGTTCAGGCCCCGACTCCACACAAGGACTGAGGCCCCGGCATGGACGGGAGAGGAATCCCGAGAGGTCCGCTAGCAACTCGCATGGGGTCTGGTCTTTCCTGAGGCCACCAGAGCGGGTCCCTGAGGTCCCCGTCGTAACTCGAGAAGACCTGCCGCAACTCGAGAAAATCCAGGAGGTTCTCCCCTCCAGGCGAGATGAGGCCCATTTCCGCTGAGGCGTCTCGAGGCTGATCACACCTCACCTCTGGAACTTCGAAAGGGTCCTTCACACCCTTGGTGCAAATCAAGAAGTTCCCCGACATACCCGTCTCCACTCGAGAGGAATCACGAAGGTCCCGCCCACATCCAGAGGAGCCCCGTTTCCGCCTCGTAGCTCGAGATGAGGGATCCTTTCCCTGCTTCGTCGGGAAAGAGTTCCCGGCGTTCCCGTCGCATCTCAAGAGGAGGCCCTCTCAACAGGAACGGCGAGAGGAACTCCAGGGTCGTGCCACCATTCCAAGAGTCCCCCAGATGTCTCAGTCCATACCAGAGGAACCTCTTTTCCCTTCACCGGCTCGTCTTTCACGCCGAGGATCGACTCCCACCAAGGTGGCACGTGGCACAGCCCTGTGGGAAAGCCTCGTGGGAAAGCCTCGAGGGACAGCCTCGAGGGAAAGCCACAGATCCCTTGATCCACGTGACAGGAAGCGTGACACTACTGCTGCAGCTCGGGAGGAAAGCGCACGTGCATGCCCCCACTCGAGACGAAGCCTGACTCCCCTGGGGAGACTCAGAAGCACCCCAAGATCCATGGCAACACTGGAGAGGAATCCTCAGGTTCCGGCCCCGACTCCACACAAGGACTGAGGCCCCGGCATGGACGGGAGAGGAATCCCAAGAGGTCCCCTAGCAACTCGCATGGGGACTGGCCTTTCCTGAGGCCACCAGGGCGGGTCCCTGAGGTCCCCGTCGTAACTCGAGAAGACCTGCCGCAACTCGAGAAAATCCAGGAGGTTCTCCCCTCCAGGCGAGATGAGGCCCATTTCCGCTGAGGCGTCTCGAGGCTGATCACACCTCACCTCTGGAACTTCGAAAGGGTCCTTCACACCCTTGGTGCAAATCAAGAAGTTCCCCGACATACCCGTCTCCACTCGAGAGGAATCACGAGGGTCTCGCCCACATCCAGAGGAGCCCCGTTTCCGCCTCGTAGCTCGAGATGAGGGATCCTTTCCCTGCTTCGTCGGGAAAGAGTTCCCGGCGTTCCCGTCGCATCTCAAGAGGAGGCCCTCTCAACAGGAACGGCGAGAGGAACTCCAGGGTCGTGCCACCATTCCAAGAGTCCCCCAGATGTCTCAGTCCATTCCAGAGGAACCTCTTTTCCCTTCACCTTCTCGTCTTTCACGCCGAGGATCGACTCACACCAAGGTGGTACGTGGCACAGCCCTGTGGGAAAGCCTCGTGGGAAAGCCTCGAGGGACAGCCTCGAGGGAAAGCCACAGATCCCTTGATCCACGTGACAGGAAGCGTGACACTACTGCTGCAGCTCGGGAGGAAAGCGCACGTGCATGCCCCCACTCGAGACGAGGCCTGACTCCCCTGGGGAGACTCAGAAGCACCCCAAGATCCATGGCAACACTGGAGAGGAATCCTCAGGTTCCGGCCCCGACTCCACACAAGGACTGAGGCCCCGGCATGGACGGGAGAGGAATCCCGAGAGGTCCCCTAGCAACTCGCATGGGGACTGTCCTTTCGTGAGGCTACCAGAGCGGGTCCCTGAGGTCCCCGTCGTAACTCGAGAAGACCTGCCGCAACTCGAGAAAATCCAGGAGGTTCTCCCCTCCAGGCCGAGATGAGGCCCATTTCCGCTGAGGCGTCTCGAGGCTGATCACACCTCCCCTCTGGAACTTCGAAAGGGTCCTTCACACCCTTGGTGCAAATCAAGAAGTTCCCCGACATACCCCGTCTCCACTCGAGAGGAATCACGAGGGTCCCGCCCACTTCCAGAGGAGCCCCGTTTCGCCTCGTAGCTCGAGATGAGGGATCCTTTCCCTGCTTCGTCGGGAAAGAGTTCCCGGCGTTCCCGTCGCATCTCAAGAGGAGGCCCTCTCAACAGGAACGGCGAGAGGAACTCCAGGGTCGTGCCACCATTCCAAGAGTCCCCCAGATGTCTCAGTCCATACCAGAGGAACCTCTTTTCCCTTCACCGGCTCGTCTTTCACGCCGAGGATCGACTCCCACCAAGGTGGCACGTGGCACAGCCCTGTGGGAAAGCCTCGTGGGAAAGCCTCGAGGGACAGCCTCGAGGGAAAGCCACAGATCCCTTGATCCACGTGACAGGAAGCGTGACACTACTGCTGCAGCTCGGGAGGGAAAGCGCACGTGCATGCCCCCACTCGAGACGAGGCCTGACTCCCCTGGGGAGACTCAGAAGCACCCCAAGATCCATGGCAACACTGGAGAGGAATCCTCAGGTTCCGGCCCCGACTCCACACAAGGACTGAGGCCCCGGCATGGGACGGGAGAGGAATCCCGAGAGGTCCCCTAGCAACTCGCATGGGGACTGGCCTTTCGTGAGGCTACCAGAGCGGGTCCCTGAGGTCCCCGTCGTAACTCGAGAAGACCTGCCGCAACTCGAGAAAATCCAGGAGGTTCTCCCCTCCAGGCGAGATGAGGCCCATTTCCGCTGAGGCGTCTCGAGGCTGATCACACCTCCCCTCTGGAACTTCGAAAGGGTCCTTCACACCCTTGGTGCAAATCAAGAAGTTCCCCGACATACCCGTCTCCACTCGAGAGGAATCACGAGGGTCCCGCCCACTTCCAGAGGAGCCCCGTTTCGCCTCGTAGCTCGAGATGAGGGATCCTTTCCCTGCTTCGTCGGGGAAAGAGTTCCCGGCGTTCCCGTCGCATCTCAAGAGGAGGCCCTCTCAACAGGAACGGCGAGAGGAACTCCAGGGTCGTGCCACCATTCCAAGAGTCCCCCAGATGTCTCAGTCCATACCAGAGGAACCTCTTTTCCCTTCACCGGCTCGTCTTTCACGCCGAGGATCGACTCCCACCAAGGTGGCACGTGGCACAGCCCTGTGGGAAAGCCTCGTGGGAAAGCCTCGAGGGACAGCCTCGAGGGAAAGCCACAGATCCCTTGATCCACGTGACAGGAAGCGTGACACTACTGCTGCAGCTCGGGAGGAAAGCGCACGTGCATGCCCCCACTCGAGACGAGGCCTGACTCCCCTGGGGAGACTCAGAAGCACCCCAAGATCCATGGCAACACTGGAGAGGAATCCTCAGGTTCAGGCCCCGACTCCACACAAGGACTGAGGCCCCCGGCATGGACGGGAGAGGAATCCCGAGAGGTCCGCTAGCAACTCGCATGGGGTCTGGCCTTTCCTGAGGCCACCAGAGCGGGTCCCTGAGGTCCCCGTCGTAACTCGAGAAGACCTGCCGCAACTCGAGAAAATCCAGGAGGTTCTCCCCCTCCAGGCGAGATGAGGCCCATTTCCGCTGAGGCGTCTCGAGGCTGATCACACCTCACCTCTGGAACTTCGAAAGGGTCCTTCACACCCTTGGTGCAAATCAAGAAGTTCCCCGACATTACCCGTCTCCAATCGAGAGGAATCACGAGGGTCCCGCCCACATCCAGAGGAGCCCCGTTTCCGCCTCGTAGCTCGAGATGAGGGATCCTTTCCCTGCTTCGTCGGGAAAGAGTTCCCGGCGTTCCCGTCGCATCTCAAGAGGAGGCCCTCTCAACAGGAACGGCGAGAGGAACTCCAGGGGTCGTGCCACCATTCCAAGAGTCCCCCAGATGTCTCAGTCCATTCCAGAGGAACCTCTTTTCCCTTCACCTGCTCGTCTTTCACGCCGAGGATCGACTCACACCAAGGTGGCACGTGGCACAGCCCTGTGGGAAAGCCTCGTGGGAAAGCCTCGAGAGACAGCCTCGAGGGAAAGCCACAGATCCCTTGATCCACGTGACAGGAAGCGTGACACTACTGCTGCAGCTCGGGAGGAAAGCGCACGTGCATGCCCCCACTCGAGACGAGGCCTGACTCCCCTGGGGAGACTCAGAAGCACCCCAAGATCCATGGCAACACTGGAGAGGAATCCTCAGTTTCCGGGCCCCGACTCCACACAAGGACTGAGGCCCCGGCATGGACGGGAGAGGAATCCCGAGAGGTCCCCTAGCAACTCGCATGGGGACTGGCCTTTCGTGAGGCTACCAGAGCGGGTCCCTGAGGTCCCCGTCGTAACTCGAGAAGACCTGCCGCAACTCGAGAAAATCCAGGAGGTTCTCCCCTCCAGGCGAGATGAGGCCATTTCCGCTGAGGCGTCTCGAGGCTGATCACACCTCCCCTCTGGAACTTCGAAAGGGTCCTTCACACCCTTGGTGCAAATCAAGAAGTTCCCCGACATACCCGTCTCCACTCGAGAGGAATCACGAGGGTCCCGCCCACATCCAGAGGAGCCCCGTTTCGCCTCGTAGCTCGAGATGAGGGATCCTTTCCCTGCTTCGTCGGGAAAGAGTTCCCGGCGTTCCCGTCGCATCTCAAGAGGAGGCCCTCTCAACAGGAACGGCGAGAGGAACTCCAGGGTCGTGCCACCATTCCAAGAGTCCCCCAGATGTCTCAGTCCATACCAGAGGAACCTCTTTTCCCTTCACCGGCTCGTCTTTCACGCCGAGGATCGACTCACACCAAGGTGGCACGTGGCACAGCCCTGTGGGAAAGCCTCGTGGGAAAGCCTCGAGGGACAGCCTCGAGGGAAAGCCACAGATCCCTTGATCCACGTGACAGGAAGCGTGACACTACTGCTGCAGCTCGGGAGGAAAGCGCACGTGCATGCCCCCACTCGAGACGAGGCCTGACTCCCCTTTGGAGACTCAGAAGCACCCCAAGATCCATGGCAACACTGGAGAGGAATCCTCAGGTTCAGGCCCCGACTCCACACAAGGACTGAGGCCCCGGCATGGACGGGAGAGGAATCCCGAGAGGTCCGCTAGCAACTCGCATGGGGTCTGGCCTTTCCTGAGGCCACCAGAGCGGGTCCCTGAGGTCCCCGTCGTAACTCGAGAAGACCTGCCGCAACTCGAGAAAATCCAGGAGGTTCTCCCCCTCCAGGCGAGATGAGGCCCATTTCCGCTGAGGCGTCTCGAGGCAGATCACACCCTCCCCTCTGGAACTTCGAAAGGGTCCTTCACACCCTTGGTGCAAATCAAGAAGTTCCCCGACATACCCGTCTCCACTCGAGTGGAAACACGAGGGTCCCCCCCCACATCCAGAGGAGCCCCGTTTCCGCCTGGTAGCTCGAGATGAGGGATCCTTTCCCTGCTTCATCGGGAAAGAGTTCCCGGCGTTCCCGTCGCATCTCAAGAGGAGGCCCTCTCAACAGGAACGGCGAGAGGAACTCAAGGGTCGTGCCACCATTCCAAGAGTCCCCCAGATGTCTCAGTCCATTCCAGAGGAACCTCTTTTCCCTTCACCGGCTCGTCTTTCACGCCGAGGATCGACTCACACCAAGGTGGCACGTGGCACAGCCCTGTGGATAAGCCTCGTGGGAAAGCCTCGAGGGACAGCTTCGAGTGAAAGCCACAGATCCCTTGATCCACGTGACAGGAAGTGTGACACTACTGCTGCAGCTCGGGATGAAAGAGTACGTGCATGCCCCCCACTCGAGACGAGGCCTGACTCCCCTGGGGAGACTCAGAAGCACCGCAAGATCCATGGCAACACTAGAGAGGAATCCTCAGGTTCTGTCCCCGACTCCACACAAGGACTGAGGCCGTGGCATGGACGGGAGAGGAATTCCGAGAGGGTCCCCTAGCAGCTCGCATGGGGACTGGCCTTTCCTGAGGCCACCAGAGCGGGTCCCTGAGGTCCCCGTCGTAACTCGAGAAGACCTGCCGCAACTCGAGAAAATCCAGGAGGTTCTCCCCTCCAGGGAGATGAGGCCCATTTCCGCTGAGGCATCTCGAGGTGGATCACACCTCACCTCTGGAACTTCGAAAGGGTCCTTCACACCCCTTACTGCAAATCAAGAAGTTCCCCGACATACCCGTCTCCACTCGAGAGGAAACACGAGGGTCCCGCTCACATCCAGAGGAGCCCCGTTTCCGCCTGGTAGCTCGAGATGAGGGATCCTTTCCCTGCTTGCTCGGGAAAGAGTTCCCGGCGTTCCCGTCGCATCTCAAGAGGAGGCCCTCTCAACAGAACGGCGAGAGGAACTCCAGGGTCGTGCCACCATTCCAAGAGTCCCCCCCCCCAGATGTCTCAGTCCATTCCAGAGGAACCTCTTTTCCCTTCACCGGCTCGTCTTTCACGCCGAGGATCGACTCACACCAAGGTGGCACGTGGCACAGCCCTGTGGGAAAGCCTCGTGGGAAAGCCTCGAGGGAAAGCCTCGAGGGAAACCACAGATCCCCTGATCCACGTGACAGGAAGCGTGACACGACTGCTGCAGCTCGGGAGGAAAGCGCACGTGCATGCCCCCACTCGAGACGAGGCCTGACTCCCCTGGGGAGACTCAGAAGCACCCCAGGATCCATGGCAACACTGGAGAGGAATCCTCAGATTCCGGCCCCGACTCCACACAAGGACTGAGGCCGCGGAATGGACGGGAGAGGAATCCCGAGAGGTCCCCTAGCAGCTCGCATGTGGACTGGCCTGTCCTGAGGCGACCAGAGCGGGTCCCTGAGGTCCCCGTCGTAACTCGAGAAGACCTGCCGCAACTCGAGAAAATCCAGGAGGTTCTCCCCTCCAGGCGAGATGAGGCCCATTTCCGCTGAGGCGTCTCAAGGCGGATCACACCTCACCTCTGGAACTTCGAAAGGGTCCTTCACACCCTTGGTGCAAATCAAGAAGTTCCCCGACATACCCGTCTCCACTCGAGAGGAAACACGAGGGTCCCCCCCCACATCCAGAGGAGCCCCTTTTCCCGCCTGGTAGCTCGAGATGAGGGATCCTTTCCCTGCTTCATCGGGAAAGAGTTCCCGGCGTTCCCGTCGCATCTCAAGAGGAGGCCCTCTCAACAGGAACGGCGAGAGGAACTCCAGGGTCGTGCCACCATTCCATGAGTCCCCCAGATGTCTCAGTCCATTCCAGAGGAACCTCTTTTCCCTTCACCGGCTCGTCTTTCACGCCGAGGATCGACTCACACCAAGGTGGCACGTGGCACAGCCCTGTGGATAAGCCTCGTGGAAAAGCCTCGAGGGACAGCTTCGAGGGAAAGAAACAGATCCCTTGATCCACGTGACAGGAAGTGTGACACTACTGCTGTAGCTCGGGATGAAAGAGTACGTGCATGCCCCCACTCGAGATGAGACCTGACTCCCCTGGGGAGATTCAGAAGCACCCCAAGATCCATGGCAACACTAGAGAGGAATCCTCAGGTTCCGGCCCCGACTCCACACAAGGACTGAGCCATGGCATGGACGGGAGAGGAATCCCGAGATGTCCCCTAGCAGCTCGCATGGGGACTGGCCTTTCCTGAGGCCACCAGAGCGGGTCCCTGAGGTCCCCGTCGTAACTCGAGAAGACCTGCCGCAACTCGAGAAAATCCAGGAGGTTCTCCCCTCCAGGGAGATGAGGCCCATTTCCGCTGAGGCATCTCGAGGTGGATCACACCTCACCTCTGGAACTTCGAAAGGGTCCTTCACACCCTTGCTGCAAATCAAGAAGTTCCCCGACATACCCGTCTCCACTCGAGAGGAAACACCAGGGTCCCGCCCACATCCAGAGGAGCCCCGTTTCCGCCTGGTAGCTCGAGATGAGGGATCCTTTCCCTGCTTCATCGGGAAAGAGTTCCCGGCGTTCCCGTCGCATCTCAAGAGGAGGCCCTCTCAACAGGAAAGGCGAGAGGAACTGCAGGGTCGTGCCACCAATCCAAGAGTCCCCCAGATGTCTCAGTCCATTCCAGAGGAACCTCTTTTCCCTTCACTGGCTCGTCTTTCACGCCGAGGATCGACTCACACCAAGGTGGCACGTGGCACAGCCCTGTGGGAAAGCCTCGTGGGAAAGCCTCGAGGGACAGCCTCGAGGGAAAGCCACAGATCCCTTGATCCACGTGACAGGAAGCGTGACACCACTGCTGCAGCTCCGGAGAAAAGCGCACGTGCATGCCCCCACTCGAGACGAGGCCTGACTCCCCTGGGGAGACTCAGAAGCATCCCAAGATCCATGGCAACACTGGAGAGGAATACTCAGGTTCCGGCCCCGACTCCACACAAGGACTTAGGCCGCGGCATGGACGGGAGAGGAATCCCGAGAGGTCCCCTAGCAGCTCGCATGGTTACTGGCCTTTCCTGAGGCCACCAGAGCGGGTCCCTGAGTCCCCGTTGTAACTCGAGAAGACCTGCCGCAACTCGAGAAAATCCAGGAGGTTCTCCCCTCCAGGCGAGATGAGGCCCATTTCCGCTGAGGCGTCTCGAGGCTGATCACACCTCACCTCTGGAACTTCGAAAGGGTCCTTCACACCCTTGGTGCAAATCCAGAAGTTCCCCGACATACCCGTCTCCACTCGAGAGGAAACACGAGGGTCCCGCCCACATCCAGAGGAGCCCCGTTTCCGCCTCGTAGCTCGAGATGAGGGATCCTTTCCCTGCTTCGTCGGGAAAGAGTTCCCGGCGTTCCCGTCGCATCTCAAGAGGAGGCCCTCTCAACAGGAACGGCGAGAGGAACTCCAGGGTCGTGCCACCATTCCAAGAGTCCCCCAGATGTCTCAGTCCATTCCAGAGGAACCTCTTTTCCCTTCACCGGCTCGTCTTTCACGCCGAGGATCGACTCACACCAATGTGGCACGTGGCACAGCCCTGCGGGAAAGCCTCGTGGGAAAGCCCCGAGGAACAGCCTCGAGTGACAGCTTCGAGGGAAAGCCACAGATCCCTTGATCCACGTGACAGGAAGCGTGACACTACTGGTGCAGCTGGGTAGGTAAGCACACGGGCATGCCCCCACTCGAGACGAGGCCTGACTCACCTGGGGAGACTCAGAAGCACCTCAAGATCCATGGCAACACTGGACAGGAATCCTCAGATTTCGGCCCCGAGTCCACACAAGTTCTTAGGCCTGGACATGGACGGGAGAGGAATCCCGAGATGGCCCCTAGCAACTCGCACGGGGACTGGCCCTTTCCTGAGGCCACCAGAGCGTGTCCCTGAGGTCCCCGTCGTAACTCGAGAAGACCTGCCGCAACTCGAGAAAATCCAGGAGGTTCTCCCCTCCAGGCGAGATGAGGCCCATTTCCGCTGAGGCGTCTCGAGGCTGATCACACCTCACCTCTGGAACTTCGAAAGGGTCCTTCACACCCTTGGTGCAAATCAAGAAGTTCCCCGACATACCCGTCTCCACTCGAGAGGAAACACGACGGTCCCACCCACATCCAGAGGAGCCCCGTTTCCGCCTGGTAGCTCGAGATGAGGGATCCTTTTCCTGCTTCATCGCGAAAGAGTTCCCGGCGTTCCCGTCGCATCTCAAGAGGAGGCCCTCTCAACAGGAACGGCGAGAGGAACTCCAGGGTCGTGTCACCATTCCAAGAGTCCCCCAGATGTCTCAGTCCATTCCAGAGGAACCTCTTTTCCCTTCACCGGCTCGTCTTTCACGCCGAGGATCGACTCACACCAATGTGGCAGGTGGCAGAGCCCTGTGGGAAAGCCTCGTGTGAAAGCCTCGAGGGACAGCCTCGAGGGAAATCCACAGATCCGTTGAACCACGTGACAGGAAGCGTGACACCACTGCTGCAGCTCGGGAGTTAAGCGCACGTGCATGCCCCCACACGAGACAAGGCCTGACTCCCCTGGGAGACTTAGAAGCACCCCAAGATCCATGGCAACAATGGAGAGGAACCCTCAGGTTCCGGCCCCGACTCCACACAAGGACTGAGGCCGCGGCATGGACGGGAGAGGAATCCCTAGAGGTCCCCTTGCAGCTCGCATGGGCACTGGCCTTTCCTGAGGCCGCCAGAGCGGGTCCCTGAGGTCCCCGTTGTAAGTCGAGAAGACCTGCCGCAACTCGAGAAAAATCCAGGAGGTTCTCCCCTCCAGGCGAGATGAGGCCCATTTCCGCTGAGGTGTCTCCAGGCTAATCACACCTCACCTCTGGAACTTCGAAGGGTCCTTCACACCCTTGGGGCAAATCAAGAAGTTCCCCGACATACCCGTCTCCACTCGAGAGGAAACACGAGGGTCCCGCCCACATCCAGAGGAGCCCCGTTTCCGCCTGGTAGCTCGAGATGAGGGATCCTTTCCCTGTTTCTTCGGGAAAGAGTTCCCGGTGTTCCCGTCGCATCTCAAGTGGAGGCCCTCTCAACAGGAACGGCGAGAGGAACTACCGGGTCGTGCCACCATTCCAAGAGTCCCCCCAGATGTCTCAGTCCATTCCAGAGGAACCTCTTTTCCCGTCACCCGGCTCGTCTTTCACGCCGAGGATCGACTCACACCAAGGTGGCAGGTGGCACAGCCCTGTGGGAAAGCCTCGAGGGACAGCCTCGAGGGAAAGCCACAGATCCCTTGATCCACGTGACAGGAAGCGTGACACTACTGCTGCAGCTGGGGATGTAAGCACACGGGCATGCCCCCACTCGAGACGAGGCCTGACTCCCCTGGGGAGACCCAGAAGAACCTCAAGATCCATGGCAACACTGGAGAGGAATCCTCAGATTCCGGCCCCGTCTCCACACAAGGTCTTAGGCCCCGGCATCGACGGGAGAGAAATCCCGAGATCGCCCCTAGCAACTCGCACGGGGACTGGCGTTTCCTGAAGCGACCAGAGCGGGTCCCTGAGGTCTCCGTTGTAACTCGAGAAGATGTGTCGCAACTCGAGAAAATCCAGGATGTTCTCCCCTCCAGGCGAGATGAGGCCCATTTCCGCTGAGGCGTCTCGAGGCAGATCACACCTCACCTCTGGAACTTCGAAAGGGTCCTTCACACCCTTGGTGCAAATCAAGAAGTTCCCCGACATACCCGTCTCCACTCGAGAGGAAACACGAGGGTCCCCCCCACATCCAGAGGAGCCCCGTTTCCGCCTGGTAGCTCGAGATGAGGGATCCTTTCCCTGCTTCATCGGGAAAGAGTTCCCGGCGTTCCCGTCGCATCTCAAGAGGAGGCCCTCTCAACAGGAACGGCGAGAGGAACTCCAGGGTCGTGCCACCATTCCAAGAGTCCCCCAGATGTCTCAGTCCATTCCAGAGGAACCTCTTTTCCCTTCACCGGCTCGTCTTTCACGCCGAGGATCGACTCACACCAAGGTGGCACGTGACACAGCCCTGTGGATAAGCCTCGTGGGAAAGCCTCGAGGGACAGCCTCGAGGGAAAGCCACAGATCCCTTGATCCACGTGACAGGAAGCGTGACACTACTGCTGCAGCTCGGGAGGTAAGCGCACGTGCATGCCCCCACTCGAGACGAGGCCTGACTCCCCTGGGGAGACTCAGAAGCACCCCAAGATCCATGGCAACACTGGAGAGGAATCCTCAGGTTCCGGCCCCGACTCCACACAAGGTCTTAGGCCCCGGCATGGACGGGAGAGGAACCCCGAGATGGCCCCTAGCAACTCGCACGGGGACTGGCCTTTCCTGAGGCCACCAGAGCGGGTGCCTGAGGTCCCCGTCGTAACTCGAGAAGACCTGCCGCAACTCGAGAAAATCCAGGAGGTTCTCCCCTCCAGGCGAGATGAGGCCCATTTCGGGTGAGGCGTCTCGAGGCTGATCACACCTCACCTCTGGAACTTCGAAAGGGTCCTTCACACCCTTGGTGCAAATCAAGAAGTTCCCCGACATACCCGTCTCCACTCGAGAGGAAACACGACGGTCCCACCCACATCCAGAGGAGCCCCGTTTCCGCCTGGTAGCTCGAGATGAGGGATCCTTTTCCTGCTTCATCCCAAAAGAGTTCCTGGCGTTCCCGTCGCATCTCAAGAGGAGGCCCTCTCAACAGGAACGGCGAGAGGAACTCCAGGGTCGTGCCACCATTCCAATAGTCCCCCAGATTTCTCAGTCCATTCCAGAGGAACCTCTTTTCCCTTCACCGGCTCGTCTTTCACGCCGAGGATCGACTCACACCAAGGTGGCAGGTGGCAGAGCCCTGTGGGAAAGCCTCGTGGCAAAGCCTCGAGGGACAGCCTCGAGGGAAATCCACAGATCCCTTGAACCACGTGACAGGAAGCGTGACACCACTGCTGCAGCTCGGGAGTTAAGCGCACGTGCATGCCCCCACACGAGACAAGGCCTGACTCCCCTGGGGAGACTTAGAAGCACCCCAAGATCCATGGCAACAATGGAGAGGAACCCTCAGGTTCCGGCCCCGACTCCACACAAGGACTGAGGCCGCGGCATGGACGGGAGAGGAATCCCTAGAGGTCCCCTTGCAGCTCGCATGGGCACTGGCCTTTCCTGAGGCCGCCAGAGCGGGTCCCTGAGGTCCCGTTGTAAGTCGAGAAGACCTGCCGCAACTCGAGAAAATCCAGGAGGTTCTCCCCTCCAGGCGAGATGAGGCCCATTTCCGCTGAGGCGTCTCCAGGCTAATCACACCTCACCTCTGGAACTTCGAAAGGGTCCTTCACACCCTTGGGGCAAATCAAGAAGTTCCCCGACATACCCGTCTCCACTCGAGAGGAAACACGAGGGTCCCGCCCACATCCAGAGGAGCCCCGTTTCCGCCTGGTAGCTCGAGATGAGGGATCCTTTCCCTGTTTCTTCGGGAAAGAGTTCCCGGCGTTCCCGTCGCACCTCAAGTGGAGGCCCTCTCAACAGGAACGGCGAGAGGAACTCCAGGGTCGTGCCACCATTCCAAGAGTCCCCCAGATGTCTCAGTCCATTCCAGAGGAACCTCTTTTCCCGTCACCGGCTCGTCTTTCACGCCGAGGATCGACTCACACCAAGGTGGCAGGTGGCACAGCCCTGTGGGAAAGCCTCGAGGGACAGCCTCGAGGGAAAGCCACAGATCCCTTGATCCACGTGACAGGAAGCGTGACACTACTGCTGCAGCTGGGGAGGTAAGCACACGGGCATGCCCCCACTCGAGACGAGGCCTGACTCCCCTGGGGAGACCCAGAAGAACCTCAAGATCCATGGCAACACTGGAGAGGAATCCTCAGATTCCGGCCCCGTCTCCACACAAGGACTGAGGCCGCGGCATGGACGGGAGAGGAATCCCGAGAGGTCCCCTAGCAGCTCGCATGTGGACTGGCCTGTCCTGAGGCGACCAGAGCGGGTCCCTGAGGTCCCCGTCGTAACTCGAGAAGACCTGCCGCAACTCGAGAAAATCCAGGAGGTTCTCCCCTCCAGGCGAGATGAGGCCCATTTCCGCTGAGGCGTCTCGAGGCAGATCACACCTCACCTCTGGAACTTCGAAAGGGTCCTTCACACCCTTGGTGCAAATCAAGAAGTTCCCCGACATACCCGTCTCCACTTGAGAGGAAACACGAGGGTCCCCCCCACATCCAGAGGAGCCCCGTTTCCGCCTGGTAGCTCGAGATGAGGGATCCTTTCCCTGCTTCATCGGGAAAGAGTTCCCGGCGTTCCCGTCGCATCTCAAGAGGAGGCCCTCTCAACAGGAACGGCGAGAGGAACTCCAGGGTCGTGCCACCATTCCAAGAGTCCCCCAGATGTCTCAGTCCATTCCAGAGGAACCTCTTTTCCCTTCACCGGCTCGTCTTTCACGCCGAGGATCGACTCACACCAAGGTGGCACGTGGCACAGCCCTGTGGATAAGCCTCGTGGGAAAGCCTCGAGGGACAGCTTCGAGTGAAAGCCACAGATCCCTTGATCCACGTGACAGGAAGTGTGACACTACTGCTGCAGCTCGGGATGAAAGAGTACGTGCATGCCCCCACTCGAGACGAGGCCTGACTCCCCTGGGGAGACTCAGAAGCACCCCAAGATCCATGGCAACACTATAGAGGAATCCTCAGGTTCTGTCCCCGACTCCACACAAGGACTGAGGCCGTGGCATGGACGGGAGAGGAATTCCGAGAGGTCCCCTAGCAGCTCGCATGGGGACTGGCCTTTCCTGAGGCCACCAGAGCGGGTCCCTGAGGTCCCCGTCGTAACTCGAGAAGACCTGCCGCAACTCGAGAAAACCCAGGAGGTTCTCCCCTCCAGGGAGATGAGGCCCATTTCCGCTGAGGCATCTCGAGGTGGATCACACCTCACCTCTGGAACTTCGAAAGGGTCCTTCACACCCTTGCTGCAAATCAAGAAGTTCCCCGACATACCCGTCTCCACTCGGGAGGAAACACGAGGGTCCCGCCCACATCCAGAGGAGCCCCGTTTCCGCCTGGTAGCTCGAGATGAGGGATCCTTTCCCTGCTTGCTCGGGAAAGAGTTCCCGGCGTTCCCGTCGCATCTCAAGAGGAGGCCCTCTCAACAGAACGGCGAGAGGAACTCCAGGGTCGTGCCACCATACCAAGAGTCCCCCAGATGTCTCAGTCCATTCCAGAGGAACCTCTTTTCCCTTCACCGGCTCGTCTTTCACGCCGAGGATCGACTCACACCAAGGTGGCACGTGGCACAGCCCTGTGGGAAAGCCTCGTGGGAAAGCCTCGAGGGACAGCCTCGAGGGAAAGCCACAGATCCCTTGATCCACGTGACAGGAAGCGTGACACTACTGCTGCAGCTGGGGAGGTAAGCACACGGGCATGCCCCCACTCGAGAGGAGGCCTGACTCCCCTGGGGAGACTGAGAAGCACCTCAAGATCCATGGCAACACTGGAGAGGAATCCTCAGATTTCGGCCCCGTCTCCACACAAGGTCTTAGGCCTGGGCATGGACGGGAGAGGAATCCCGCGATGGCCCCTAGCAACTCGCACGCGGACTGGCCTTTCCTGAGGCCACCAGAGCGGGTCCCTGAGGTCCCCATCGTAACTCGAGAAGACCTGCCGCAACCCGAGAAAATCCAGGAGGTTCTCCCCTCCAGGCGAGATGAGGCCCATTTCCGCTGAGGCGTCTCGAGGCGGATCACACCTCATCTCTGGAACTTCGAAAGGGTCCTTCACACCCTTGGTGCAAAGCAAGATGTTCCCCGACATACCCGTCTCCACTCGAGAGGAAACACGACGGTCCCACCCACATCCAGAGGAGCCCCGTTTCCGCCTGGTAGCTCGAGATGAGGGATCCTTTTCCTGCTTCATCGCGAAAGAGTTCCCGGCGTTCCCGTCGCATCTCAAGAGGAGGCCCTCTCAACAGGAAAGGCAAGAGCAACTCCAGGATCGTGCCACCATTCCAAGAGTCCCCCAGATGTCTCAGTCCATTCCAGAGGAACCTCTTTTCCCTTCACCGGCTCGTCTTTCACGCCGAGGATCGACTCCCACCAAGGTGGCACGTGGCACAGCCCTGTGGGAAAGCCTCGTGGGAAAGCTTCGAGGGAAAGCCTCGAGGGAAACCACAGATCCCCTGATCCACGTGACACGGAGCGTGACACGACTGCTGCAGCTCGGGAGGAAAGCGCACGTGCATGCCCCCACTCGAGACGAGGCCTGACTCCCCTGGGGAGACTCAGAAGCAACCCAAGATCCATGGCAACACTGGAGAGGAATCCTCAGGTTCCGGCCCCGACTCCACACAAGGTCTTAAGCCCCGGCATGGACGGGAGAGGAATCCCGAGATGGCCCCTAGCAACTCGCACGGGGACTGGCCTTTCCTGAGGCCACCAGAGCGGGTCCCTGAGGTCCCCGTCGTAACTCGAGAAGACCTGCCGCAACTCGAGAAAATCCAGGAGGTTCTCCCCTCCAGGCGAGATGAGGCCCATTTCCGCTGAGGCGTCTCGAGGCTGATCACACCTCACCTCTGGAACTTCGAAAGGGTCCTTCACACCCTTGGTGCAAATCAAGAAGTTCCCCGACATACCCGTCTCCACTCGAGAGGAAACACCAGGGTCCCGCCCACATCCAGAGGAGCCCCGTTTCCGCCTCGTAGCTCGACATGAGGGGTCCTTTCCCTGCTTCGTCGGGAAAGAGTTCCCGGCGTTCCCGTCGCATCTCAAGAGGAGGCCCTCTCAACAGGAACGGCGAGATGAACTCCAGGGTCGTGCCACCATTCCAAGAGTCCCCCAGATGTCTCAGTCCATTCCAGTGGAACCTCTTTTCAATTCACCGGCTCGTCTTTCACGCCGAGGATCGACTCCCACCAAGGTGGCACGTGGCACAGCCCTGTGGGAAAGCCTCGTGGGAAAGCCTCGAGGGACAGCCTCGAGGGAAAGCCACAGATCCCTTGATCCACGTGACAGGAAGCGTGACACTACTGCTGCAACTCGGGAGGAAAGCGCACGTGCATGCCCCCGCTCGAGACGAGGCCTGACTCCGCTGGGGAGACTCAGAAGCACCCCAAGATCCATGGCAACACTGGAGAGGAATCCTCAGGTTCCGGCCCCGACTCCACACAAGGACTGAGGCCGCGGCATGGACGGGAGAGGAATCCCGAGAGGTCGACTAGCAGTTCTCATGGGGAGTGGCCTTTCCTGAGGCCACCATCGGGTCCCTGAGGTCCCCGTCGTAACTCGAGAAGACCTGCCGCAACTCGAGAAAATCCAGGAGGTTCTCCCCTCCAGGCGAGATGAGGCCCATTTCCGCTGAGGCGTCTCGAGGCTGATCACACCTCACGTCTGGAACTTCGAAAGGGTCCTTCACACCCTTGGTGCAAAGCAAGATGTTCCCCGACCTAGCCGTCTCCACTCGAGAGGAAACACGACGGTCCCACCCACATCCAGAGGAGCCCCGTTTCCGCCTGGTAGCTCGAGATGAGGGATCCTTTTCCTGCTTCATCGCGAAAGAGTTCCCGGCGTTCCCGTCGCATCTCAAGAGGAGGCCCTCTCAACAGGAACGGCGAGAGGAACTCCAGGGTCGTGCCACCATTCCAAGAGTCCCCCAGATGTCTCAGTCCATTCCAGAGGAACCTCTTTTCCCTTCACCGGCTCGTCTTTCACGCCGAGGATCGACTCCCAACAAGGTGGCACGTGGCACAGCCCTGTGGGAAAGCCTCGTGGGAAAGCCTCGAGGGAAAGCCTCGAGGGAAAACACAGATCCCCTGATCCACGTGACAGGAAGCGTGACACTACTGCTGCAGCTCGGGAGGAAAGCGCACGTGCATGCCCCCACTCGAGACGAGGCCTGACTCCCCTGGGGAGACTCATAGCACCCCAAGATCCATGGCAACACTGGAGAGGAATCCTCAGGTTCCGGCCCCGACTCCACACAAGGTCTTAGGCCCCGGCATGGACGGGAGAGGAATCCCGAGATGGCCCCTAGCAACTCGCACGGGGACTGCCCTTTCCTGAGGCCACCAGAGCGGTTCCCTGTGGTCCCCGTCGTAACACGAGAAGAGCTGCCGCAACTCGAGAAAATCCAGGAGGTTCTCCCCTCCAGGCGAGATGAGGCCCATTTCCGCTGAGGCGTCTCGAGGCGGATCACACCTCACCTCTGGAACTTCGAAAGAGTCCTTCACACCCTTGCTGCAAATCAAGAAGTTCCCCGACATACCCATCTCCACTCGAGATGAAACACGATGGTCCCGCCCATATCCAGAGGAGCCCCGTTTCCGCTTCGTAGCTCGAGATGAGGGATCCTTTCCCTGCTTCGTCGGGAAAGAGTTCCCGGCGTTCCCGTCGCATCTCAAGAGGAGGCCCTCTCAACAGGCACGGCGAGAGGAACTCCAGGGTCGTGCCACCATTCCAAGAGTCCCCCAGATGTCTCAGTCCATTCCAGAGGAACCTCTTTTCCCTTCACTGGCTCGTATTTCACGCCGAGGATCGACTCACACCAAGGTGGCAGGTGGCACAGCCCTGTGGGAAAGCCTCGTGGGAAAGCCTCGAGGGATAGCCTCGAGGGAAAGCCACAGATCCTTGATCCACGTGACAGGAAGCGTGACACTACTGCTGCAGCTCGGGAGGTAAGCACACGGGCATGCCCCCACTCGAGAGGAGGCCTGACTCCCCTGGGGAGACTCAGAAAAACCTCAAGATCCATGGCAACACTGGAGAGGAATCCTCAGATTCCGGCCCCGACTCCACACAAGGTCTTAGGCCCCGGCATCGACGGGAGAGAAATCCCGAGATCGCCCCTAGCAACTCGCAAGGGGACTGGCCTTTCCTGAGGCGACAAGAGCGGGTCCCTGAGGTCCCCGTCATAACTCGAGAAGACCTGTCGCAACTCGAGAAAATCCAGGAGGTTCTCCCCTCCAGGCGAGATGAGGCCCATTTCCGCTGAGGCGTCTCGAGGCAGATCACACCTCACCTCTGGAACTTCGAAAGGGTCCTTCGCAGCCTTGGTGCAAATCAAGAAGTTCCCCGACATACCCGTCTCCACTCGAGAGGAAACACGAGGGTCCCCCCCACATCCAGAGGAGCCCCGTTTCCGCCTGGTAGCTCGAGATGAGGGATCCTTTCCCTGCTTCATCGGGAAAGATTTCCCGGCGTTCCCGTCGCATCTCAAGAGGAGGCCCTCTCAACAGGAACGGCGAGAGGAACTCCAGGGTCGTGCCACCATTCCAAGAGTCCCCCAGATGTCTCAGTCCATTCCAGAGGAACCTCTTTTCCCTTCACCGGCTCGTCTTTCACGACGAGGATCGACTCACAGCAAGGTGGCACGTGGCACAGCCCTGTGGGAAAGCCTCGTGGGAAAGCCTCGAGGGAAAGCCTCGAGGGAAAACACAGATCCCCTGATCCACGTGACAGGAAGCGTGACACTACTGCTGCAGCTCGGGAGGAAAGCGCACGTGCATGCCCCCACTCGAGACGAGGCCTGACTCCCCTGGGGAAACTCAGAAGCACCCCAAGATCCATGGCAACACTGGAGAGGAATCCTCAGGTTCTGGCCCCGACTCCACACAAGGACTGAGGCCCCGGCATGGACGGGAGAGGAATCCCGAGAGGTCCCCTAGCAACTCGCATGGGGACTGGCCTTTGCTGAGGCCACCAGAGCGGGTCCCTGAGGTCCCCGTCGTAACTCGAGAAGACCTGCCGCAACTCGAGAAAATCCAGGAGGTTCTCCCCTCCAGGGAGATGAGGCCCATTTCCGCTGAGGCATCTCGAGGTGGATCACACCTCACCTCTGGAAGTTCGAAAGGGTCCTTCACACCCTTGCTGCAAATCAAGAAGTTCCCCGACATACCCGTCTGCACTCGAGAGGAAACACGAGGGTCCCGCCCACATCCAGAGGAGCCCCGTTTCCGCCTGGTAGCTCGAGATGAGGGATCCTTTCCCTGTTTCTTCGGGAAAGAGTTCCCGGTGTTCCCGTCGCATCTCAAGAGGAGGCCCTCTCAACAGGAACGGCGAGAGGAACTCCAGGGTCGTGCCACCATTCCAAGAGTCCCCCAGATGTCTCAGTCCATTCCAGAGGAACCTCTTTTCCCGTCACCGGTTCGTCTTTCACGCCGAGGATCGACTCACACCAAGGTGGCAGGTGGCACAGCCCTGTGGGAAAGCCTCGAGGGACAGCCTCGAGGGACAGCTTCGAGGGAAAGCCACAGATCCCTTGATCCACGTGACAGGAAGCATGACACTACTGCTGCAGCTGGGGAGGTAAGCACACGGGCATGCCCCCACACGAGACGAGGCCTGACTCCCCTGGGGAGACTGAGAAGCACCTCAAGATCCATGGCAACACTGGAGAGGAATCCTCAGATTTCGGCCCCGGCTCCACACAAGGTCTTAGGCCTGGGCATGGACGGGAGAGGAATCCCGCGATGGCCCCTAGCAACTCGCACGCGGACTGGCCTTTCCTGAGGCCACCAGAGCGGCTCCCTGAGGTCCACATCGTAACTTGAGATGACCTGGCGCAACTCGAGAAAATCCAGGAGGTTCTCCCCTCCAGGCGAGATGAGGCCCATTTCCGCTGAGGCGTCTCGAGGCTGATCACACCTCACCTCTGGAACTTCGAAAGGGTCCTTCGCAGCCTTGGTGCAAAGCAAGATGTTCCCCGACCTAGCCGTCTCCACTCGAGAGGAAACACGACGGTCCCACCCACATCCAGAGGAGCCCCGTTTCCGCCTGGGAGCTCGAGATGAGGGATCCTTTTCCTGCTTCATCGCGAAAGAGTTCCCGGCGTTCCCGTCGCATCTCAAGAGGAGGCCCTCTCAACAGGAACGGCGAGAGCAACTCCAGGGTCGTGCCACCATTCCAAGAGTCCCCCAGATGTCTCAGTCCATTCCAGAGGAACCTCTTTTCCCTTCACCGGCTCGTCTTTCACGCCGAGGATCGACTCCCAACAAGGTGGCACGTGACACAGCCCTGTGGGAAAGTCTCGTGGGAAAGCCTCGAGGGAAAGCCTCGAGGGAAAACACAGATCCCCTGATCCACGTGACAGGAAGCGTGACACGACTGCTGAAGCTCGGGAGGAAAGCGCACGTGCATGCCCCCACTCGAGACGAGGCCTGACTCCCCTGGGGAGACTCAGAAGCACCCCAGGATCCATGGCAACACTGGAGAGGTATCCTCAGGTTCCGGCCCCGACTCCACACAAGGTCTTAGGCCCCGGCATGGACGGGAGAGGAATCCCGAGAGGTCCCCTAGCAACTCGCACAGGGACTGGCCTTTCCTGAGGCCACCAGAGCGGGTCCCTGAGGTCCCCGTCGTAACTCGAGAAGACCTGCCGCAACTCGAGAAAATCCAGGAGGTTCTCCCCTCCAGGCGAGATGAGGCCCATTTCCGCTGAGGCGTCTCGAGGCGGATCACACCTCACCTCTGGAACTTCGAAAGGGTCCTTCACACCCTTGGTGCAAACCAAGAAGTTCCCCGCCATACCCGTCTCCACTCGAGAGGAAACACGAGGGTCCCGCCCACATCCAGAGGAGCCCCGTTTCCGCCTCGTAGCTCGAGATGAGGGATCCTTTCCCTGCTTGCTCGGGAAAGAGTTCCCGGAGTTCCCGTCGCATCTCAAGAGGAGGCCCTCTCAACAGGAACGGCGAGAGGAACTCCAGGGTCGTGCCACCATTCCAAGAGACCCCCAGATGTCTCAGTCCATTCCAGAGGAACCTCTTTTCCCTTCACCGGCTCGTCTTTCACGCCGAGGATCGAATCACACCAAGGTGGCATGTGGCACAGCCCTGTGGGAAAGCCTCGTGGGAAAGCCTCGAGGGACAGCCTCGAGGGAAAGCAAAAGATCCTTGATCCACGTGACAGGAAGCGTGACACTACTGATGCAGCTCGGGAGGTAAGCACACGGGCATGCCCCCACTCGAGACGAGTCCTGACTCCCCTGGGGAGACTCAGAAGGACCTCAAGATCCATGGCAACACTGGAGAGGAATCCTCAGATTCCGGCCCGGACTCCACACAAGGTCTTAGGCCCCGGCATCGACGGGAGAGAAATCCCGAGATCGCCCCTAGCAACTCGCACGGGGACTGGCCTTTCCTGAGGCGACAAGAGCGGGTCCCTGAGGTCCCCGTCATAACTCGAGAAGACCTGCCGAAACTCGAGAAAATCCAGGAGGTTCTCCCCTCCAGGGAGATGAGGCCCATTTCCGCTGAGGCATCTCGAGGTGGATCACACCTCACCTCTGAAAGTTCGAAAGGGTCCTTCACACCCTTGCTGCAAATCAAGAAGTTCCCCGACATACCCGTCTGCACGCGAGAGGAAACACGAGGGTCCCGCCCACATCCAGAGGAGCCCCGTTTCCGCCTGGTAGCTCGAGATGAGGGATCCTTTCCCTGTTTCTTCGGGAAAGAGTTCCCGGTGTTCCCGTCGCATCTCAAGAGGAGGCCCTCTCAACAGGAACGGCGAGAGGAACTCCAGGGTCGTGCCACCATTCCAAGAGTCCCCCAGATGTCTCAGTCCATTCCAGAGGAACCTCTTTTCCCGTCACCGGTTCGTCTTTCACGCCGAGGATCGACTCACACCAAGGTGGCAGGTGGCACAGCCCTGTGGGAAAGCCTCGAGGGACAGCCTCGAGGGACAGCTTCGAGGGAAAGCCACAGATCCCTTGATCCACGTGACAGGAAGCATGACACTACTGCTGCAGCTGGGGAGGTAAGCACACGGGCATGCCCCCACACGAGACGAGGCCTGACTCCCCTGGGGAGACTGAGAAGCACCTCAAGATCCATGGCAACACTGGAGAGGAATCCTCAGATTTCGGCCCCGGCTCCACACAAGGTCTTAGGCCTGGGCATGGATGGGAGAGGAATCCCGCGATGGCCCCTAGCAACTCGCACGGGGACTGGCCTTTCCTGAGGCCACCAGAGCGCTCCCTGAGGTCCCCATCGTAACTCGAGAAGACCTGCCGCAACCCGAGAAAATCCAGGAGGTTCTCCCCTCCAGGCGAGATGAGGCCCATTTCCGCTGAGGCGTCTCGAGGCGGATCACACCTCACCTCTGGAACTTCGAAAGGGTCCTTCACATCCTTGGTGCAAATCAAGAAGTTCCCCGCCATACCCGTCTCCACTCGAGAGGAAACACGAGGGTCCCGCCCACATCCAGAGGAGCCCCGTTTCCGCCTGGTAGCTCGAGATGAGGGATCCTTTCCCTGCTTGCTCGGGAAAGAGTTCCCGGAGTTCCCGTCGCATCTCAAGAGGAGGCCCTCTCAACAGGAACGGCGAGAGGAACTCCAGGGTCGTGCCACCATTCCAAGAGACCCCCAGATGTCTCAGTCCATTCCAGAGGAACCTCTTTTCCCTTCACCGGCTCGTCTTTCACGCCGAGGATCGACTCCCACCAAGGTGGCAGGTGGCACAGCCCTGTGGGAAAGCCTCGTGGGAAAGCCTCGAGGGACAGCCTCGAGGGAAAGCCACAGATCCTTGATCCACGTGACAGGAAGCGTGACAGTACTGCTGCAGCTCGGGAGGTAAGCACACGTGCATGCCCCCACTCGAGACGAGGCCTGACTCCCCTGGGGAGACTCAGAAGAACCTCAAGATCCATTGCAACACTGGAGAGGAATCCTCAGATTCGGCCCCGACTCCACACAAGGTCTTAGGCCCCGGCATCGACGGGAGAGAAATCCCGAGATCGCCCCTAGCAACTCGCACGGGGACTGGCCTTTCCTGAGGCCACCAGAGCGGGTCCCTGAGGTCCCCGTCGTAACTCGAGAAGACCTGTCGCAACTCAAGAAAATCCAGGAGGTTCTCCCCTCCAGGAGAGATGAGGCCCATTTCCGCTGAGGCGTCTCGAGGCAGATCACACCTCACCTCTGGAACTTCGAAAGGGTCCTTCACACCCTTGGTGCAAATCAAGAAGTTCCCCGACATACCCGTCTGCACTCGAGAGGAAACACGAGGGTCCCGCCCACATCCAGAGGAGCCCCGTTTCCGCCTGGTAGCTCGAGATGAGGGATCCTTTCCCTGTTTCTTCGGGAAAGAATTCCCGGTGTTCCCGTCGCATCTCAAGAGGAGGCCCTCTCAACAGGAACGGCGAGAGGAACTCCAGGGTCGTGCCACCATTCCAAGAGTCCCCCAGATGTCTCAGTCCATTCCAGAGGATCCTCTTTTCCCGTCACCGGTTCGTCTTTCACGCCGAGGATCGACTCACACCAAGGTGGCAGGTGGCACAGCCCTGTGGGAAAGCCTCGAGGGACAGCCTCGAGGGACAGCTTCGAGGGAAAGCCACAGATCCCTTGATCCACGTGACAGGAAGCGTGACACTACTGCTGCAGCTGGGGAGGTAAGCACACGGGCATGCCCCCACACGAGACGAGGCCTGACTCCTCTGGGGAGACTGAGAAGCACCTCAAGATCCATGGCAACACTGGAGAGGAATCCTCAGATTTCGGCCCCGGCTCCACACAAGGTCTTAGGCCTGGGCATGGACGGGAGAGGAATCCCGCGATGGCCCCTAGCAACTCGCACGCGGACTGGCCTTTCCTGAGGCCACCAGAGCGGCTCCCTGAGGTCCCCATCGTAACTCGAGAAGACCTGCCGCAACCCGAGAAAATCCAGGAGGTTCTCCCCTCCAGGCGAGATGAGGCCCATTTCCGCTGAGGCGTCTCGAGGCTGATCACACCTCACGTCTGGAACTTCGAAAGGGTCCTTCACACCCTTGGTGCAAAGCAAGATGTTCCCCGACCTAGCCGTCTCCACTCGAGAGGAAACACGACGGTCCCACCCACATCCAGAGGAGTCCCGTTTCCGCCTGGTAGCTCGAGATGAGGGATCCTTTTCCTGCTTCGTCGGGAAAGAGTTCCCGGTGTTCCCGTCGCATCTCAAGAGGAGGCCCTCTCAACAGGAACGGCGAGAGGAACTCCAGGGTCGTGCCACCATTCCAAGAGACCCCCAGATGTCTCAGTCCATTCCAGAGGAACCTCTTTTCCCTTCACCGGCTCGTCTTTCACGCCGAGGATAGACTCACACCAAGGTGGCACGTGGCACAGCCCTGTGGGAAAGCCTCGTGGGAAAGCCTCGAGGGACAGCCTCGAGGGAAAGCCACAGATCCTTGATCCACGTGACAGGAAGCGTGACACTACTGCTGCAGCTCGGGAGGTAAGCACACGGGCATGCCCCCACTCGAGACGAGGCCTGACTCCCCTGGGGAGACTCAGAAGAACCTCAAGATCCATGGCAACACTGGAGAGGAATCCTCAGATTCCGGCCCCGACTCCACACAAGTTCTTAGGCCCCGGCATCAACGGGAGAGAAATCCCGAGATCGCCCCTAGCAACTCGCACGGGGACTGGCCTTTCCTGAGGCGACCAGAGCGGGTCCCTGAGGTCCCCGTCGTAACTCGAGAAGACCTGTCGCAACTCAAGAAAATCCAGGAGGTTCTCCCCTCCTGGCGAGATGAGGCCCATTTCCGCTGAGGCGTCTCGAGGCAGATCACACCTCACCTCTGGAACTTCGAAAGGGTCCTTCACACCCTTGGTGCAAATCAAGAAGTTCCCCGACATACCCGTCTCCACTCGAGAGGAAACACGAGGGTCCCCCCCACATCCAGAGGAGCCCCGTTTCCGCCTCGTAGCTCGAGATGAGGGATCCTTTCTCTGCTTCATCGGGAAAGAGTTCCCGGCGTTCCCGTCGCATCTCAAGAGGAGGCCCTCTCAACAGGAACGGCGAGAGGAACTCCAGGGTCGTGCCACCATTCCAAGAGTCCCCCAGGTGTCTCAGTCCATTCCAGAGGAACCACTTTTCCCTTCACCGGCTCGTCTTTCACGCCGAGGATCGACTCACACCAAGGTGGCACGTGGCACAGCCCTGTGGGAAAGCCTCGTGGGAAAGCCTCGAGGGACAGCCTCGAGGGAAAGCCACAGATCCCTTGATCCACGTGACAGGAAGCGTGACACTACTGCTGCAGCTCGGGATGAAAGAGTACGTGCATGCCCCCACTCGAGACGAGGCCTGACTCCCCTGGGGAGACTCAGAAGCACCCCAAGATCCATGGCAACACTAGAGAGGAATCCTCAGGTTCCGGCCCCGACTCCACACAAGGACTGAGGCCGTGGCATGGACGGGAGAATAATCCCGAGAGGTCCCCTAGCAGCTCGCACGGGGACTGGCCTTTCCTGAGGCCACCAGAGCGGGTGCCTGAGGTCCCCGTCGTAACTCGAGAAGACCTGCCGCAACTCGAGAAAATCCAGGAGGTTCTCCCCTCCAGGCGAGATGAGGCCCATTTCCCCTGAGGCGTCTCGAGGCTGATCACACCTCACCTCTGGAACTTCGAAAGGGTCCTTCACACCCTAGGTGCAAATCAAAAAGTTCCCCGACATACCCGTCTCCACTCGAGAGGAAACACGAGGGTCCCGCCCACATCCAGAGGAGCCCCGTTTGCGCCTCGTAGCTCGACATGAGGGATCCTTTCCCTGCTTCGTCGGGAAAGAGTTCCCGGCGTTCCCGTCGCATCTCAAGAGGAGGCCCTCTCAACAGGAACGGCGAGAGGAACTCCAGGGTCGTGCCACCATTCCAAGAGTCCCCCAGATGTCTCAGTCCATTCCAGAGGAACCTCTTTTCCCGTCACCGGCTCGTCTTTCACGCCGAGAATCGACTCACACCAATGTGGCACGTGGCACAGCCCTGTGGGAAAGCCTCGTGGGAAAGCCCCGAGGGACAGCCTCGAGGGACAGCTTCGAGGGAAAGCCACAGATCCCTTGATCCACGTGACAGGAAGCGTGACACTACTGGTGCAGCTGGGGAGGTAAGCACACGGACATGCCCCCACTCGAGACGAGGCATGACTCCCCTGGGGAGACTCAGAAGCACCTCAAGATCCATGGCAACACTGGACAGGAATCCTCAGATTTCGGCCCCGAGTCCACACAAGTTCTTAGGCCTGGGCATGGACGGGAGAGGAATCCCGAGATGGCCCCTAGCAACTCGCACGGGGACTGGCCTTTCCTGAGGCCACCAGAGCGGGTCCCTGAGGTCCCCGTCGTAACTGGAGAAGACCTGCCGCAACTCGAGAAAATCCAGCAGGTTCTCCCCTCCAGGCGAGATGAGGCCCATTTCCGCTGAGGCGTCTCGAGGCTGATCACACCTCACCTCTGGAACTTCGAAAGGGTCCTTCACACCCTTGGTGCAAATCAAGAAGTTCCCCGACATACCCATCTCCACTTGAGAGGAAACACGACGGTCCCACCCACATCCAGAGGAGCCCCGTTTCCGCCTGGTAGCTCGAGATGAGGGATCCTTTTCCTGCTTCATCTCGAAAGAGTTCCCGGCGTTCCCGTCGCATCTCAAGAGGAGGCCCTCTCAACAGGAACGGCGAGAGCAACTCCAGGGTCGTGCCACCATTCCAAGAGTCCCCCAGATGTCTCAGTCCATTCCAGAGGAACCTCTTTTCCCTTCACCGGCTCGTCTTTCACGCCGAGGATCGACTCACACCAATGTGGCACGTGGCAGAGCCCTGTGGGAAAGCCTCGTGGGAAAGCCTCGAGGGACAGCCTCGAGGGAAAGCCACAGATCCCTTGATCCACGTGACAGGAAGCGGGACACCACTGATGCAGCTCGGGAGTTAAGCGCACGTGCATGCCCCCACTCGAGACGAGGCCTGACTCCCCTGGGGAGACTCAGAAGCACCCCAAGATCCATGGCAACACTGGAGAGGAATCCTCAGGTTCCGGCCCCGACTCCACACAAGGTCTTAGGCCCCGGCATGGACGGGAGAGAAATCCCGAGATGGCCGCTAGCAACTCGCACGGGGACTGGCCTTTCCTGAGGCCACCAGAGCGGGTGCCTGAGGTCCCCGTCGTAACTCGAGAAGACCTGCCGCAACTCGAGAAAATCCAGGAGGTTCTCCCTTCCAGGCGAGATGAGGCCCATTTCCGCTGAGGCGTCTCGAGGCTGATCACACCTCACCTCTGGAACTTCGACAGGGTCCTTCACACCCTTGGTGCAAATCAAGAAGTTCCCCGACATACCCGTCTCCACTCGAGAGCAAACACCAGGGTCCCGCCCACATCCAGAGGAGCCCCGTTTGCACCTCGTAGCTCGAGATGAGGGATCCTTTCCCTGTTTCTTCGGGAAAGAGTTCCCGGTGTTCCCGTCGCATCTCAAGAGGAGGCCCTCTGAACAGGAACGGCGAGAGGAACTCCAGGGTCGTGCCACCATTCCAAGAGTACCCCAGATGTCTCAGTCCATTCCAGAGGAACCTCTTTTCCCTTCACCGGCTCGTCTTTCACGCCGAGGATCGACTCACACCAAGGTGGCACGTGGCACAGCCCTGTGGGAAAGCCTCGTGGGAAAGCCTCGAGAGACAGCCTCGAGGGAAAGCCACAGATCCCTTGATCCACGTGACAGGACGTGTGACACTACTGCTGCAGCTCGGGATGAAAGAGTACGTGCATGCCCCCACTCGAGACGAGGCATGACTCCCCTGGGGAGACTCAGAAGCACCCCAAGATCCATGGCAACACTAGAGAGGAATCCTCAGGTTCCGGCCCCGACTCCACACAAGGACTGAGGCCGTGGCATGGACGGGAGAGGAATCCCGAGAGGTCCCCTAGCAGCTCGCATGGGGACTGGCCTTTCCTGAGGCCACCAGAGCGGGTCCCTGAGGTCCCCGTCGTAACTCGAGAAGATCTGCCGCAACTCGAGAAAATCCAGGAGGTTCTCCCCTCCAGGGAGATGAGGCCCATTTCCGCTGAGGCATCTCGAAGTGGATCACACCTCACCTCTGGAACTTCGAAAGGGTCCTTCACACCCTTGGTGCAAATCAAGAAGTTCCCCGACATACCCGTCTCCACTCGAGAGGAAACACGAGGGTCCCGCCCACATCCAGAGGAGCCCCGTTTCCGCCTGGTAGCTCGAGATGAGGGATCCTTTCCCTGCTTGCTCGGGAAAGAGTTCCCGGCGTTCCCGTCGCTTCTCAAGAGGAGGCCCTCTCAACAGAACGGCGAGAGGAACTCCAGGGTCGTGCCACCATTCCAAGAGTCCCCCAGATGTCTCAGTCCATTCCAGAGGAACCTCTTTTCCCTTCACCGGCTCGTCTTTCACGCCGAGGATCGACTCACACCAAGGTGGCACGTGGCAGAGCCCTGTGGGAAAGCCTCGTGGGAAAGCCTCGAGGGACAGCCTCGAGGGAAAGCCACAGATCATTGATCCACGTGACAGGAAGCGTGACACTACTGCTGCAGCTCGGGAGGTATGCACACGGGCATGCCCCCACTCGAGACGAGGCCTGACTCCCCTGGGGAGACTCAGAAGAACCTCAAGATCCATGGCAACACTGGAGAGGAATCCTCAGATTCCGGCCCCGACTCCACACAAGTTCTTAGGCCCCGGCATCAACGGGAGAGAAATCCCGAGATCGCCCCTAGCAACTCGCACGGGGACTGGCCTTTCCTGAGGCGACCAGAGCGGGTCCCTGAGGTCCCCGTCGTAACTCGAGAAGACCTGTCGCAACTCAAGAAAATCCAGGAGGTTCTCCCCTCCAGGCGAGATGAGGCCCATTTCCGCTGAGGCGTCTCGAGGCAGATCACACCTCACCTCTGGAACTTCGAAAGGGTCCTTCACACCCTTGGTGCAAATCAAGAAGTTCCCCGACATACCCGTCTCCACTCGAGAGGAAACACGACGGTCCCCCCCACATCCAGAGGAGCCCCGTTTCTGCCTGGTAGCTCGAGATGAGGGATCCTTTCTCTGCTTCATCGGGAAAGAGTTCCCGGCGTTCCCGTCGCATCTCAAGAGGAGGCCCTCTCAACAGGAACGGCGAGAGGAACTCCAGGGTCGTGCCACCATTCCAAGAGTCCCCCAGATGTCTCAGTCCATTCCAGAGGAACCACTTTTCCCTTCACCGGCTCGTCTTTCACGCCGAGGATCGACTCACACCAATGTGGCACGTGGCACAGCCCTGTGGGAAAGCCTCGTGGGAAAGCCTCGAGGGACAGCCTCGAGGGAAAGCCACAGATCCCTTGATCCACGTGACAGGAAGCGTGACACTACTGCTGCAGCTCGGGATGAAAGAGTACGTGCATGCCCCCACTCGAGACGAGGCCTGACTCCCCTGGGGAGACTCAGAAGCACCCCAAGATCCATGGCAACACTAGAGAGGAATCCTCAGGTTCCGGCCCCGACTCCACACAAGGACTGAGGCCGTGGCATGGACGGGAGAGGAATCCCGAGATGTCCCCTAGCAGCTCGCACGGGGACTGGCCTTTCCTGAGGCCACCAGAGCGGGTGCCTGAGGTCCCCGTCGTAACTCGAGAAGACCTGCCGCAACTCGAGAAAATCCAGGAGGTTCTCCCCTCCAGGCGAGATGAGGCCCATTTCCGCTGAGGCGTCTCGAGGCTGATCACACCTCACCTCTGGAACTTCGAAAGGGTCCTTCACACCCTAGGTGCAAATCAAAAAGTTCCCCGACATACCCGTCTCCACTCGAGAGGAAACACGAGGGTCCCGCCCACATCCAGAGGAGCCCCGTTTGCGCCTCGTAGCTCGACATGAGGGATCCTTTCCCTGCTTCGTCGGGAAAGAGTTCCCGGCGTTCCCGTCGCATCTCAAGAGGAGGCCCTCTGAACAGGAACGGCGAGATGAACTCGAGGGTCGTGCCACCATTCCAAGAGTCCCCCAGATGTCTCAGTCCATTCCAGAGGAACCTCTTTTCCCGTCACCGGCTCGTCTTTCACGCCGAGAATCGACTCACACCAATGTGGCACGTGGCACAGCCCTGTGGGAAAGCCTCGTGGGAAAGCCCCGAGGGACAGCCTCGAGGGACAGCTTCGAGGGAAAGCCACAGATCCCTTGATCCACGTGACAGGAAGCGTGACACTACTGGTGCAGCTGGGGAGGTAAGCACACGGACATGCCCCCACTCGAGACGAGGCCTGACTCCCCTGGGGAGACTTAGAAGCACCTCAAGATCCATGGCAACACTGGACAGGAATCCTCAGATTTCGGCCCCGAGTCCACACAAGTTCTTAGGCCTGGGCATGGACGGGAGAGGAATCCCGAGATGGCCCCTAGCAACTCGCACGGGGACTGGCCTTTCCTGAGGCCACCAGAGCGGGTCCCTGAGGTCCCCGTCGTAACTGGAGAAGACCTGCCGCAACTCGAGAAAATCCAGCAGGTTCTCCCCTCCAGGCGAGATGAGGCCCATTTCCGCTGAGGCGTCTCGAGGCTGATCACACCTCACCTCTGGAACTTCGAAAGGGTCCTTCACACCCTTGGTGCAAATCAAGAAGTTTCCCGACATACCCATCTCCACTTGAGAGGAAACACGACGGTCCCACCCACATCCAGAGGAGCCCCGTTTCCGCCTGGTAGCTCGAGATGAGGGATCCTTTTCCTGCTTCATCTCGAAAGAGTTCCCGGCGTTCCCGTCGCATCTCAAGAGGAGGCCCTCTCAACAGGAACGGCGAGAGCAACTCCAGGGTCGTGCCACCATTCCAAGAGTCCCCCAGATGTCTCAGTCCATTCCAGAGGAACCTCTTTTCCCTTCACCGGCTCGTCTTTCACGCCGAGGATCGACTCACACCAATGTGGCACGTGGCAGAGCCCTGTGGGAAAGCCTCGTGGGAAAGCCTCGAGGGACAGCCTCGAGGGAAAGCCACAGATCCCTTGATCCACGTGACAGGAAGCGGGACACCACTGATGCAGCTCGGGAGTTAAGCGCACGTGCATGCCCCCACTCGAGACGAGGCCTGACTCCCCTGGGGAGACTCAGAAGCACCCCAAGATCCATGGCAACACTGGAGAGGAATCCTCAGGTTCCGGCCCCGACTCCACACAAGGTCTTAGGCCCCGGCATGGACGGGAGAGAAATCCCGAGATGGCCGCTAGCAACTCGCACGGGGACTGGCCTTTCCTGAGGCCACCAGAGCGGGTGCCTGAGGTCCCCGTCGTAACTCGAGAAGACCTGCCGCAACTCGAGAAAATCCAGGAGGTTCTCCCTTCCAGGCGAGATGAGGCCCACTTCCACTGAGGCGTCTCGAGGCTGATCACACCTCACCTCTGGAACTTCGACAGGGTCCTTCACACCCTTGGTGCAAATCAAGAAGTTCCCCGACATACCCGTCTCCACTCGAGAGCAAACACCAGGGTCCCGCCCACATCCAGAGGAGCCCCGTTTGCACCTCGTAGCTCGAGATGAGGGATCCTTTCCCTGTTTCTTCGGGAAAGAGTTCCCGGTGTTCCCGTCGCATCTCAAGAGGAGGCCCTCTCAACAGGAACGGCGAGAGGAACTCCAGGGTCGTGCCACCATTCCAAGAGTCCCCCAGATGTCTCAGTCCATTCCAGAGGAACCTCTTTTCCCTTCACCGGCTCGTCTTTCACGCCGAGGATCGACTCACACCAAGGTGGCACGTGGCAGAGCCCTGTGGGAAAGCCTCGTGGGAAAGCCTCGAGGGACAGCCTCGAGGGAAAGCCACAGATCCTTGATCCACGTGACAGGAAGCGTGACACTACTGCTGCAGCTCGGGAGGTATGCACACGGGCATGCCCCCACTCGAGACGAGGCCTGGCTCCCCTGGGGAGACTCAGAAGAACCTCAAGATCCATGGCAACACTGGAGAGGAATCCTCAGATTCCGGCCCCGACTCCACACAAGTTCTTAGGCCCCGGCATCAACGGGAGAGAAATCCCGAGATCGCCCCTAGCAACTCGCACGGGGACTGGCCTTTCCTGAGGCGACCAGAGCGGGTCCCTGAGGTCCCCGTCGTAACTCGAGAAGACCTGTCGCAACTCAAGAAAATCCAGGAGGTTCTCCCCTCCAGGCGAGATGAGGCCCATTTCCGCTGAGGCGTCTCGAGGCAGATCACACCTCACCTCTGGAACTTCGAAAGGGTCCTTCACACCCTTGGTGCAAATCAAGAAGTTCCCCGACATACCCGTCTCCACTCGAGAGGAAACACGACGGTCCCCCCCACATCCAGAGGAGCCCCGTTTCTGCCTGGTAGCTCGAGATGAGGGATCCTTTCTCTGCTTCATCGGGAAAGAGTTCCCGGCGTTCCCGTCGCATCTCAAGAGGAGGCCCTCTCAACAGGAACGGCGAGAGGAACTCCAGGGTCGTGCCACCATTCCAAGAGTCCCCCAGATGTCTCAGTCCATTCCAGAGGAACCACTTTTCCCTTCACCGGCTCGTCTTTCACGCCGAGGATCGACTCACACCAATGTGGCACGTGGCACAGCCCTGTGGGAAAGCCTCGTGGGAAAGCCTCGAGGGACAGCCTCGAGGGAAAGCCACAGATCCCTTGATCCACGTGACAGGAAGCGTGACACTACTGCTGCAGCTCGGGATGAAAGAGTACGTGCATGCCCCCACTCGAGACGAGGCCTGACTCCCCTGGGGAGACTCAGAAGCACCCCAAGATCCATGGCAACACTAGAGAGGAATCCTCAGGTTCCGGCCCGACTCCACACAAGGACTGAGGCCGTGGCATTGACGGGAGAGGAATCCCGAGAGGTCCCCTTGCAGCTCGCACGGGGACTGGCCTTTCCTGAGGCCACCAGAGCGGGTGCCTGAGGTCCCCGTCGTAACTCGAGAAGACCTGCTGCAACTCGAGAAAATCCAGGAGGTTCTCCCCTCCAGGCGAGATGAGGCCCATTTCCGCTGAGGCGTCTCGAGGCTGATCACACCTCACCTCTGGAAATTCGAAAGGGTCCTTCACACCCTAGGTGCAAATCAAAAAGTTCCCCGACATACCCGTCTCCACTCGAGAGGAAACACGAGGGTCCCGCCCACATCCAGAGGAGCCCCGTTTGCGCCTCGTAGCTCGAGATGAGGGATCCTTTCCCTGCTTCGCCGGAAAGAGTTCCCGGCGTTCCCGTCGCATCTCAAGAGGATGCCCTCTGAACAGGAACGGCGAGATGAACTCGAGGGTCGTGCCACCATTCCAAGAGTCCCCCAGATGTCTCAGTCCATTCCAGAGGAACCTCTTTTCCCGTCACCGGCTCGTCTTTCACGCCGAGGATCGACTCACACCAATGTGGCACGTGGCACAGCCCTGTGGGAAAGCCTCGTGGGAAAGCCTCGAGGGACAGAGTCGAGGGAAAGCCACAGATCCCTTGATCCACGTGACAGGACGTGTGACACTACTGCTGCAGCTCGGGATGAAAGAGTACGTGCATGCCCCCACTCGAGACGAGGCCTGACTCCCCTGGGGAGACTCAGAAGCACCCCAAGATCCATGGCAACACTAGAGAGGAATCCTCAGGTTCCGGCCCCGACTCCACACAAGGACTGAGGCCGTGGCATGGACGGGAGAGGAATCCCGAGAGGTCCCCTAGCAGCTCGCATGGGGACTGGCCTTTCCTGAGGCCACCAGAGCGGGTCCCTGAGGTCCCCGTCGTAACTCGAGAAGATCTGCCGCAACTCGAGAAAATCCAGGAGGTTCTCCCCTCCAGGGAGATGAGGCCCATTTCCGCTGAGGCATCTCGAAGTGGATCACACCTCACCTCTGGAACTTCGAAAGGGTCCTTCACACCCTTGGTGCAAATCAAGAAGTTCCCCGACATACCCGTCTCCACTCGAGAGGAAACACGAGGGTCCCGCCCACATCCACAGGAGCCCCGTTTCCGCCTGGTAGCTCGAGATGAGGGATCCTTTCCCTGCTTGCTCGGGAAAGAGTTCCCGGCGTTCCCGTCGCTTCTCAAGAGGAGGCCCTCTCAACAGAACGGCGAGAGGAACTCCAGGGTCGTGCCACCATTCCAAGAGTCCCCCAGATGTTTCAGTCCATTCCAGAGGAACCTCTTTTCCCTTCACCGGCTCGTCTTTCACGCCGAGGATCGACTCACACCAAGGTGGCACGTGGCACAGCCCTGTGGGAAAGCCTCGTGGGAAAGCCTCGAGGGACAGCCTCGAGGGAAAGCCACAGATCCTTGATCCACGTGACAGGAAGCGTGACACTACTGCTGCAGCTCGGGAGGTATGCACACGGGCATGCCCCCACTCGAGACGAGGCCTGACTCCCCTGGGGAGACTCAGAAGAACCTCAAGATCCATGGCAACACTGGAGAGGAATCCTCAGATTCCGGCCCCGACTCCACACAAGTTCTTAGGCCCCGGCATCAACGGGAGAGAAATCCCGAGATCGCCCCTAGCAACTCGCACGGGGACTGGCCTTTCCTGAGGCGACCAGAGCGGGTCCCTGAGGTCCCCGTCGTAACTCGAGAAGACCTGTCGCAACTCAAGAAAATCCAGGAGGTTCTCCCCTCCAGGCGAGATGAGGCCCATTTCCGCTGAGGCGTCTCGAGGCAGATCACACCTCACCTCTGGAACTTCGAAAGGGTCCTTCACACCCTTGGTGCAAATCAAGAAGTTCCCCGACATACCCGTCTCCACTCGAGAGGAAACACGACGGTCCCCCCCACATCCAGAGGAGCCCCGTTTCCGCCTGGTAGCTCGAGATGAGGGATCCTTTCTCTGCTTCATCGGGAAAGAGTTCCCGGCGTTCCCGTCGCATCTCAAGAGGAGGCCCTCTCAACAGGAACGGCGAGAGGAACTCCAGGGTCGTGCCACCATTCCAAGAGTCCCCCAGATGTCTCAGTCCATTCCAGAGGAACCACTTTTCCCTTCACCGACTCGTCTTTCACGCCGAGGATCGACTCACACCAAGGTGGCACGTGGCACAGCCCTGTGGGAAAGCCTCGTGGGAAAGCCTCGAGGGACAGCCTCGAGGGAAAGCCACAGATCCCTTGATCCACGTGACAGGAAGCGTGACACGACTGCTGCAGCTCGGGATGAAAGAGTACGTGCATGCCCCCACTCGAGACGAGGCCTGACTCCCCTGGGGAGACTCAGAAGCACCCCAAGATCCATGGCAACACTAGAGAGGAATCCTCAGGTTCCGGCCCCGACTCCACACAAGGACTGAGGCCGTGGCATGGACGGGAGAGGAATCCCGAGAGGTCCCCTAGCAGCTCGCACGGGGACTGGCCTTTCCTGAGGCCACCAGAGCGGGTGCCTGAGGTCCCCGTCGTAACTCGAGAAGACCTGCTGCAACTCGAGAAAATCCAGGAGGTTCTCCCCTCCAGGCGAGATGAGGCCCATTTCCGCTGAGGCGTCTCGAGGCTGATCACACCTCACCTCTGGAACTTCGAAAGGGTCCTTCACACCCTAGGTGCAAATCAAAAAGTTCCCCGACATACCCGTCTCCACTCGAGAGGAAACACGAGGGTCCCGCCCACATCCAGAGGAGCCCCGTTTGCGCCTCGTAGCTCGACATGAGGGATCCTTTCCCTGCTTCGCCGGAAAGAGTTCCCGGCGTTCCCGTCGCATCTCAAGAGGAGGCCCTCTGAACAGGAACGGCGAGATGAACTCGAGGGTCGTGCCACCATTCCAAGAGTCCCCCAGATGTCTCAGTCCATTCCAGAGGAACCTCTTTTCCCGTCACCGGCTCGTCTTTCACGCCGAGGATCGACTCACACCAATGTGGCACGTGGCACAGCCCTGTGGGAAAGCCTCGTGGGAAAGCCCCGAGGGACAGCCTCGAGGGACAGCTTCGAGGGAAAGCCACAGATCCCTTGATCCACGTGACAGGAAGCGTGACACTACTGGTGCAGCTGGGGAGGTAAGCACACGGGCATGCCCCCACTCGAGACGAGGCCTGACTCCCCTGGGGAGACTCAGAAGCACCTCAAGATCCATGGCAACACTGGACAGGAGTCCTCAGATTTCGGCCCCGAGTCCACACAAGTTCTTAGACCTGGGCATGGACGGGAGAGGAATCCCGAGATGGCCCCTAGCGACTCGCACGGGGACTGGCCTTTCCTGAGGCCACCAGAGCGGGTCCCTGAGGTCCCCGTCGTAACTCGAGAAGACCTGCCGCAACTCGAGAAAATCCAGGAGGTTCTCCCCTCCAGGCGAGATGAGGCCCATTTCCGCTGAGGCGTCTCGAGGCTGATCACACCTCACCTCTGGAACTTCGAAAGGGTCCTTCACACCCTTGGTGCAAATCAAGAAGTTCCCCGACATACCCGTCTCCACTTGAGAGGAAACACGACGGTCCCACCCACATCCAGAGGAGCCCCGTTTCCGCCTGGTAGCTCGAGATGAGGGATCCTTTTCCTGCTTCATCGGGAAAGAGTTCCCGGCGTTCCCGTCGCATCTCAAGAGGAGGCCCTCTCAACAGGAACGGCGAGAGCAACTCCAGGGTCGTGCCACCATTCCAAGAGTCCCCCAGATGTCTCAGTCCATTCCAGAGGAACCTCTTTTCCCTTCACCGGCTCGTCTTTCACGCGAGGATCGACTCACACCAATGTGGCACGTGGCAGAGCCCTGTGGGAAAGCCTCGTGGGAAAGCCTCGAGGGACAGCCTCGAGGGAAAGCCACAGATCCCTTGATCCACGTGACAGGAAGCGTGACACCACTGATGCAGCTCGGGAGTTAAGCGCACGTGCATGCCCCCACTCGAGACGAGGCCTGACTCCCCTGGGGAGACTCAGAAGCACCCCAAGATCCATGGCAACACTGGAGAGGAATCCTCAGGTTCCGGCCCCGACTCCACACAAGGTCTTAGTCCCCGGCATGGACGGGAGAGA